>NW_020528798.1:0-230312 GCF_003368295.1 Carassius auratus | reverse complement strand
AGCTTGGAAAAGCACTAAAACGTGTGAAATGTTTTCAAACTTTTCTAGAATTGTTCAGACGCTACAATCAAAAAACCTTGAAAATAGAAATTTTACTTTGAAAGGTAAAAACTAATCTTTTGAGCTAAAATGTGATTACCTCTCATGCCATGTGTCTCTCTTCTTTGGAGGATGAGTAAAATGGATGGCTTTTTTAAATTATGTGGTCACATGACCAATTTCTTCAATGGTTTTCCAGAAACAAGGGGTGGAACTACTTCCCCCGGCACAAATCACCCCACTCTCCCTAATATATAAAAGTACTATGAAGGTTGTACATATCGCAATATGCATATCGCCACAGCTTGCAATATTTGGGGCCATGAACAAAAGAGAATAATCACTCACTGCTATTTCATGAATAACTTTTGTAACTTAAATAAGAATCAGTGCATATTTAATTTATAGCGTGAAGACTAATCAGTGTTTTCTTTTTTCTTTTTATTATTCAGTTCCCAAACCAATGTTAAAATATATTTTTTTTTTCATGTAATGCTAGAGTAAAACACTACAGTTCACTTTCAGAAGTTTCTATAGGGGTGCTTTCTTTTCACAAAAAGTGAAAGGAGCCCTTACTGAAAAGTAATCAAACTAATCAAGCTCAAAATGGAATATTCAATATTTTTGAGATACTGAATTTTTCTTAACCATCAAAAAAAAAAAAAAAAAAAAGTTTGTTTCAGTTGTGTGCAATGAATCTAGAATATAAAAAAGTTTACTTTTTTAATGAAATGACAAAAAAGAAAGACCTTTTCCATTATGTTAAATTTTTTTTTTAGATGTTACACCAGGACCATCGGTGGGATTAATACTGTCTCCTAATGTGCTCCTAATTGGTTCCTGAAACCATTCCCTGACAATGGCCGGCTGACAGTGGAATAACTGAACTACAACAAAAAAGTGTGCAGGGCACAGGTCGTGGTAGAAAATGCTTTTGGAAGACTCAAAGGGAGGTGGCAGTGACTTTATAAGGAGGAATGATGGCAACATTGAACTGGTGAAATCCATGGCGTTGACTAGTTGTGCTCTGCACAATGGTTGACAAAGTAATGGAGAAGATTACCCACACTAATGGGATACACCTGTTGCAGCAGTGCTAATTGTGCCACTGGCACAGTGTGCTGAGGAGGAGGGCAGGGATGTATGTAGGGGTCTGATGCAGTATTTGAACAGTTAAATCGTTTTGTCTTTGCAGTTGTAGCAAAGTAACACCTGTGTAAATGCTATGTTTTGTATACCTGTTTTTTTTACTTGATATTGTAATGGACAAATAAGTAATTATTACTTTTACCCTGACTTCATACTCTCTGTAGTTCAATGTAGGAAGAAATTAAGTGATATGTTTTTTGCATTAGCTTACTTTACAAATAATCTTTAAGCAGAGTTTAAAAGTTAAATCCTTTGACCAAGATCAGCTATTGTAAATGTAAAGTAGCATTAACAACTATTGTTACATTAAATTGTTTTAAATGTAATGTTGCATTTAAATAAGTGGAAATTTTGTAAATTGACTACATTTTTAGTTATTGTTTTTAGTTTCATTGTTTAAATGCAAGTTAAATTGCTTACTTACTTTAGGTGAATTCCAACAGTTTCTAGAATCGGTACAGGAGGATGCCTTTGAGAAGGCCATTGAACACATGACATGCCTGATTAATGTAAACACAACTTTATAATGAAAAAATAAATGCTTCAGTACAATGTGCAGTACAACAACAAAACAGTTATTTGCAATCAAAAGCGAAAAAGTGTCAAGTGTCAAACAAGTTTAAAGTCCTGTATAGTGCACAAGTCATTAGTGGCTGGATGGTGGAACGGGGACAGAGCGACTACCCAACACCTGCACCAGCTGACTGAGTGTGCTGAGGGAGGCCTGATTTAAAGCTTGCAGTCTGCTCAACGTTTTGCAAGTGATTTCAGCCTCATTTCACCTTGCGTCACGGCATTCCTCCAGCATAATTTCAAAGCACTGGTCACAGTGGGTCCTCCAACCCACTTTTGCTGCCTCTCATCAGCTGCCTGTATCTCTGTCAGGGCTGCAACAACATCCTGCTGCCCCATTTTCCTCTTGCCTGGAATGCAAAAAAAGATAGGATTGTTTGGCTGCTTAGCAAGTCTTTTTTACCTTTGTAACTTGGGAGTAAGTCATGCAGATGTATTAGGGAAAGACAACTAGTACAATGCTGCAATGTCCAGAATACACTGTATTAATAAACAAACATAAAAGTGTACAGTGCAGAACATACAACTTAGTAAAACTCAGTGGGTAGATAATTACATTGGTGGACAGTAACTATTTCCTACTTCATCACTGTACTTAAGTAAATTTTTGAAGTATATGTACTTTATGATAGTCTTTTTTTTTTATTTTGAGAAACCTACTTCACTACATTGCAAAGCATAATATTGCATCTTTGCTCCACTACACTGCAGTAAAATGCTTAGCTGTGTAGGCCCATAGAATTTGGTCTGAATTTGGAATGTTCTCTCTCTCTCTCTCTCTCTCTCTCTCTCTCTCTCTGTATGATATCTCATAACTTCAGACTGAACTATCACATTAGCCCTATCATTAGACCCATCTTTCTTTAATAGCCATTTTGAGCAGTAGTATTGAAATATTAAATAAACATTTATAAATTGAGGTTCATTGACCATTGCTATGTTACTATGTTTCATTGAGCTAAATGCCCTATGTACACGGCAGCAATTCTGCTAGCTTGCAAATAATCGGGTGCTACCAGACGCGAACAAAGATGCAGTCGGGGCCCCAGGCAAAATTAAAAGATGAGGCCCTTCTTAATTATTATTTTGTTAACATATATTTATTATATATATATAAACTGTCATTAGGTCCGTCAGACTTAAGAATTTTTGGCGGTAATGTGACCAAAAATATTTATAAAACTTTTTAAAAACTTTTTAAGGCCTTTTATTAGGAAAACGATAAGACTTTTTGAAGTCTGCATGGAACGGAAGTTGAGATTGTCCTTTGTTCCTTGTTGTGACGTATATCAGAGTAAAATGGCTTCTGAAACAGGAAAAAAATGTAGGGCAGGGCTTGATTTCGTCCTTCTGTAATTGATTGGATCGTTGGAAGATGGTTGTTGCTAACAAAATGGATGCAGATTTGAATGCCTCACACACAGACACAAATTTGCCGTTATTCCTCCTCCTTCAAAGTGCAAGAATTCAAGCCAGTGGGCACACAGACTGGGTGTTTGGGAAAAGGGAAAAGGAGTTGAAGAGGAGCACAACCAAAAATGCACTGAACCACTATACTGCCAATTGCTAATTGCTGCAATCTTCTCAGTGATAGGTTTCTGAAGAGGGCAGGGAGACAGACATCGATAGCCATGCCCTTGCGCCAATCGATTGTACGAATGGTCCAGTGACAAATACAGTGACTTTATTAGACCATTAATAAGCATTATCATTACCATTTTCTTATTAAATCATCTTTCATGTCATTTTTTTTTTATTATAACAAAAGGGGTCATTAATTATGCTTACATTATAATATGTGCAAATTCACATACAATGTATCTTTAATTTGGCCAAAATTGCAGGTGCCAATATGTTAATATCCAATATTTTTGAGAAAATGTGAATTAAGTTTAATGTTATTATAGATTATAAAGGGTTTTATAATTAAATAAATCTGAAAGGTTATCTAAAATTACCATTATTAGCCCCCCCCCCCCCCCCCCAAGCTAGAGTCCCCCCAATGAATTTTTGCCATTTCCACCATTGACTCAGCCAGATAAATGGTACTGTTAAATATTAATACAATATTTTTGCTGTAAATTAAAATTACAGTAAGGGACTGCCAAACTGCTGCAGGTAAGTTTCTATAAATTCTACAGGAAAAAAATTACCAGTGTAGGAGCCAATTTTCTTTAATTAATTATTATTATATTTTTTATCTGGAGCACTGTAATATAAGTATAAATATAATAATTATAAATAGCAGTGATACCACTTTGACATCAAGGCGAATTATAAAGGATGCACAAGACACTAGTTCAACACATTTGCATGCACACCAGTAAGCTGAAAACTCACAATATCAGCTTATTAAAATAACCAGTTTTCCCTGTTTGCATCCACATCAGTAACCTGACAAACACAAGTAAACAGCGCTTACATGACTTTATTAATAAATCATGTTATTTCCCTGTAGTGATGTCAAAGCATAATAATTTTCTTAATCTGACTGCGAGTATTCCAGATTTAAGCAATGATACCATTCCTATTTCCGTCCCTGGAGTCAAAGTGACCTGGACCATAAAACACAAATAAATAAATAAATAAGAAATGTTATTTCCCTGTTTACATGCAAATCAGTAATCTGACAACGCAAGTAAGCAACGCTTGCATGACTTTATTAATAAATCAGGTTATCTCCCTGTAGTGACATCAAAACATAATAATTTGCTTAACTTTAATATTCATATACACTAGTCCATACCGATATTTGATTCATTTTACAGCACTATTGTAGATGTATTCACTCAAAAATAGCCAAATTCTGTGACGTTCTGCTTTATATAGTCAGTTCCATTGGTGACTGTATTCCGTGATTCAATCGCTTCGCAAACACAGATGCAGTGAATTTATGAATGAAAGTGTAAAAGTTCAGACACAAAACCTAGTTGTTACATATCCTCATGCTTTGGTGGGTATATGGAAATCCTTGGCCTTTTCTAGTGGGTATACGGCGTATCACATAGACTACACCTCTTAGCAGATGTGTTTTCATGCGAGTTTAGGTTCGACACTAGGCTAACGTTTTGCTTCAGGTAGAATGATAAGGCTAATTATATATGCATGCCACTTTCTGAAACAACCTTACACAGTTTGATAGCGTTAATAATGAACACATTGTTAACGTAGCCTGCCTGTGATGAAATGCCAACTGTACACATAGACATTAGTCTTGGGATTCCACAACTTCCCTTCATCATTCTCACAACTTATTGGTTATTGCCATTTTGTCATCCTTTCCAGTTCTGTATGTTTATTAGGAAGGATGTAGAACTTCAATTCATAATTTGTTACTTTATTCGAGGTACAGAAAACAACACCGCAAACTCAGTGTATTTCAATTGGCGCCAAAGCAATGTTTTCCC
Source organism: Carassius auratus (assembly GCF_003368295.1). NCBI lineage: Eukaryota > Metazoa > Chordata > Actinopteri > Cypriniformes > Cyprinidae > Carassius > Carassius auratus. The sequence continues at coordinate 225,144 of NW_020528798.1, read as the reverse complement.
CCACGGGCTAAATTCACATCACGTGACGGGGCGTTCCCAGACCAACCGTCTGTATCAATAGACCCCTTAAAAGTTTGTAAACATTCTAACGTCTCTAGGTGGGCGGGGCTTTGCTGGAGGCAAAAAGAGGCGCGGGCGCAGTGTTGACAAGCGTAAGCTAGCACGTTTTAGGAGGGATTTATTAAACATGGATGCAGAAGCAGGTTCAGAACTGTACGAATATGTACAGTCCCTGATTCTGCAGGACCGTGACAGCTTTTTTTTTTTTTTATTAACTCTTGCGGATGGAAGCAGGCTACCTGACCCATCTACTCTACGGCCATATTAATTACTTTAGGGTGGTTGGGGAATTTTGTCAAGGCTTATTTTCTAATGTAACCTATCGCTGGGCTAACTATGATTAGCAATGTGTATTATTTTAAGAGATCATTCAAAGGATGACACACATCTATAACTGTATATTTGTTTAACATTTAAACTAGCTAGTGCGCTGAAGGTTGGCGACTTTTCACCTATAAAACAGAAACTTGCTGATTTACTAGATAAAACCAACACACCAGTTCATATGCATAGTTGAAGAAAACGGTTCACCGGTTCTTTTGCGCTCGACGTAATGGCGTCATTGGCGATGATTGCCCTTGATTCAAGCCTTCTATTTACCCGGGATCATAAAATTAGCACAGAATCAGTTCAGAATCAATCACCAAAAGAATCAGTTCGATTCAGACACTCTGTGTGTCAGTCTGCTTCACACTGAATCACACATGTGCAGTATCATCAGCTCCTCGGTTCTCAAATCGGACACGTCTGACAGAAACGGTTCTTGACTCGAGAACGAGTCAGTCTTTTGTTCATTATCTGGCTAGGATAGGTGTTCTAGCTCTTTCTTTACAGCAGTTCAGTCAGTGTACTGTTTGAGTAAATGAATTACTCCGGGATATTGGTTTGTTAGAACTCAGAGGGAGTGTCAGCCACATTAAAAACATCTTAACAGCTTAAGTCATTTGTGGTTTAATGCGTATTAGAGATGCGAACCATTTAAAACTATTAAACTCGATTTGTTGAACTGAATGATTAGTTTGTGAAATGGATATATTCAGACTGCTTTGTTTTGAACTCTCTCACACAACAGACACAGAAGAGAAGACAATGCTGAATAAAGTCGTCGTTTTTGCTATTTTTGGACCAAAATGTATTTTCGAGGCTTCAGAAAATTCTAACTGACCCTCTCATGTCACATGGACTACTTTGATGATGTTTTTCTTACCTTTCTGGACGTTGATAGTATACCCTACACAAAGCTTCAATGGAGGGACAGAGAGCTCTCGGACTAAATCTAAAATATGTTTAACTGTGTTCCAAAGATAAACGGAGGTCTTACGGGTTTGAAACAACATGAGGGTAAGTTATTAATTACATAATTTTGCTATCTGGGTGAACTAACCATTTAATTGTTTTAAAATGCTGTAATATGAAACTTATGTATAAATGTTACTGCAGGTTTGAGGAAAGATAGAACTTTCAGTTTCTAATAGTTCTGAAAGAAACTGAAAGTTATATCTGCAAGAGATCCAGCCCCAAAGCGCACTCCATTGCCAGCTCCTCGAAAGCGCCTTGCTGTGCCTGATCTTCCAGAGTGCACCTCATTAGCACTTTGCTGACCTCCAGTTGCTGATCCACCATTGAGCCCAGGTAGGGCTCATGATCCCCTGTTGAGTCCAGGGAGGGCTCCAGGCCCCAAGTTCAGCCCCGTAAGTCCCTTCAAGGATTTATTTTTTTGGGGGGGTGGGGGTAGTAATCAGAGGCAGATCTGCCATGGCCTCCCGAGTCTCCTGATTGAACGGGTTACTGCTCTGTGTGCCGTGTCTGTCCTGAGGGGCCTCCAGTGCACCCACCCTGCCTCCCTTTTGGTATTGTGTAGGGTGCAAGGGTGTCACTTCCGGGAGGGGGGAGTAATGTCAGTCTCTGTTCCATGTTTTGTGAGTTTGGCTCCATGTGACCTAGGTTCTCCTTCATGTTGATTTGTTAATTTGATTCCAGGTATTTCTCCTTTAGTCCCTTGTTGTCCTGTGTTTTAAAGCCCCAGTCCTTTCTTTAGTGTTTGTCGGTTCTACTTGATGTCTTCCGCTACGGGTGCCTTCCTGTTTTTTTTTTTTCTTTTCTTTATTTTTTGTGACCTGCTGTGATGTACTCCTGGTCTCCTCGTTCATTCTGTACTATACCACATAGTAGCCTGTGCCAGTAAGTTACTGGCAAACTGCTGCCAGTAATTTACTGTAAATTCTACAGGAAATTTTTTAACAGTGAAGGAGCCAATGGCTTTGTCACGCTGTCTGGTCTCTGTTTCCCTGAGTCCCCAGTAGTGGTCTCACTTCCCCATAGGCACCTCACCGTAGACATTACAATTCCCACAAAGCATTGTCCCTTCATCACAGTAATTGCACTCCTGTTAATTGCACTCAGGTGTCTTCACTTGTTAGTCATTTTCCTCCCTATATTAACCAGTTCTTTTTTGTTTGTCTTCATGGAGTCCTTTCTTTCCATCACCCCGTTTCCTCGCCTTCCGAGTTCCTGTTCCCGTTCCTGTTCCTATTCCTGTTTATTTATTAGTTTGTTTGTTTGGATGGATTTTTGGTTTTGACCCCTGCTTGTTGATTTCTCTTTGGATTACCCATTAAAACCCTACTGCGATTGGATCTCTCGTCTCCTGCATTTCACTGGGTCCCCGATCGTAACAGAAGGACTCCATCCATGTCGAGATCCAGCAGTGTGGGATTTCATTCCCGTTCCCCAGCCAGTATGGTGGAGCGGAGGGCGAAATATTTAAAATTAACCACCCTTCGCCAAGAGGGCAATGAGGTGGGTGCCATGGCACAATGTTCTGGTCCCTAGCTGAGGGGATGGGATATAATGATGCGGCCCTAAAGGACACTTTCAACACTGGGCTGGATGACCCGGTTCCTCGAATTGAAATGGAGCAGTTGGACGCCTATAATTTCTGGGAGTTTGTAACATCATCAGTCTCCATGGAATACCCCAGCCACACATGTCTCTCCCCGTGGGATGGCCGATTCTATACCGGGGTCTACAGACAGGAGGACCGCCAGCCCAGCGCCACAGCACAAGGTGGTCGCCAGTCCAGCGTCACGACGCAAGCCCAGCGCCACAGCACAAGATGGCCGCCAGCCCAGCCGCACTGCCCAAGATGGCTGCCAGCCCAGTGCCACAGCACAAGATGGCTGCAAGCCCAGCGCCACTGCCCAAGATGGCTGCCGGCCCAGCGACACTGCCCAAGACGGCCGCCGGCTCAGCGCCACTGCCCAAGATGGCCGCCGGCTCAACGCCACTGCCCAAGATGGCCACCGACCCTGCGCCACTGCCCAAGATGGCCGCCGACCCAGCGCCACAGCCCAAGATGGCCGCTGGTCCAGAGTCATGGCACAAGATGGCTGCTTGTCCAGCGCCTATGCACAGGATGACAGCCACAGTTGACCTTCCAGAGTCAGGGCCAGTCACCGTTGACACTCCAGTGTCAGGGCTAGTCACTGTTGACAGTTCAGAGTCAAGTCAAGTCACCGGTGATCTTCATGGGCAAAGTCAAGTCACCGGTGTTCTTCATGGGCAAAGGCAAGTCACCATTGATCTTCATGAACAAATGCAAGTCACCAATGATCTTCATGAGCAGAGTCTGGTCACCAATGATCTTCATGAGCAGAGTCAAGTCACCATTGATATTCATGGACAAAAGCAAGTCACCATTGATATTCATGGACAAAGGCAAGTCACCATTGATCTTCATGAGCAGAGTAAGGTCACCAATTAACTTCAGGAGCAGAGTCAAGTCACCAATGATCTTCATGAGCAGAGTCAAGTCATCATTGATCTTCCTGAATCCAGTCTAAACTCTGCGAAACTACCAGAGCCTCTCCACGTCTCTGTGGAACTACCAGTTTCTCCACGTCTCTGCGGAACTACCAGAGCCTCTCCACATCTCTGCTGAACTACCAGAGCCTCTCAACATCTTTGCTGAACTACCAGGGTCTCTCCTCGTCTCGGCTGAACTACCAGAGCCTCTCCTCATCTCTGCGGAACTTCTAGAGTCTTGTCACGTTTCAGCCAAACTCTCTGAGCGTTCAACTGATCCTGTTTTTGCCACGGAGGCCACTCTTAAATTGCTCATGTTCTCTGTTTCAGACTTGCTTAACCAGACTGGCTCTCCTGTTTCATCGATCCCACTGTGGTGGTCTTCTGTGCCGCCCGGGTGGCCCTCTGCCTCGACCGCATGGATATGGTGGTTCTGCACCGCCCTGGTGGGCTTCTATCTCGACTGCACGGATGTGGTGGTCTTCTGCGCCGCCCGGGTGGGCTTCTGTCTCAACCACACAGATGTGGTGGTCTTCTGCGCCGCCCTGGTGGGCTTCTGTCTTAAACCACATGGATGTGGTGGTCTTCTGCGCCACCCTGGTGGGCTTCTGTTCCAATTCCACCTTGCTCCTCTCTGGATTCCTGCCTTGTCGGTTCGGCCCTGGGGACTGAACGTTTTGTCCTTCCTGGACTTGTGTTTTGTTGTTGTTTTGTTTTTGTTTTTTGTTTTTGCTCCTCTTCTCTCTGTTTCCATCTATGGACCTGGTCCTCCGTCCCTCCCCCTGATCCTCTGCCAGTCCACCTCCCTCCTGGGCTCCTTGTCTTTCTTTTTCTCTGTTTCCCTCTATGGACTTGGACCTCCATCCCTCCCCCTGATCCTCCGCCGGTCCACCTCCCTCCTGGGCTCCTTGTTTTTGTTTTTGCTCTTCTTGTCTCTGTTTCCCCATTTTACCTGGCCCTCCGTCCCTCCCCCTGGGGCCTGTACCATGATGGTAGCTGAACAAATTCAGAGTTACAGGATTAGTTTTGAGTTGACAAAACCAAACCTCTCCAATCCGGCTTTGTTGGTACCATGATGCTGTTCATTAACTTTCTTTGTCAATTCAGGCTTTGATCCTGAGTTTGTGGAGCGCGTGCACATGAATGTGTGACATCACTGGCGAACAGCCAATCACGAGCCTTGCAACACAAAGCAAGTTTGATTTACTTCTCGCGAGAGACCCAGCGAGAATCAAAACTAAAGGTTAAAGGTTTTGCTAAAGGTTAAGAGATTGAAGAATATGACAAATTTAAATGTCATATGAAAAATAAAGGAGGACTAATAAAATAAATGATTTTGTTCCATCAGTTTAGTCACAAGTGGAACTCGTTAACTTAGTTTATACATTTGAAAATATATGGTGATAGAGACTTGAACATTTAAGTTCAGATTTGTAATTTTTAAAATAGTTCAATCTTTTGATCCTACAGCTTATTTATATTACATGATCTGTATACATTAATATTCATTTAAAATAATTTATAATAACTGTTAAACTAAAATTGCTTGTGTGTAAGAGATAAATAATAATATGAATCACAATAATTATATAAATCATAAAATGATGTTATTATCATTAAAGCCAGACTTCTATTTTTTTATTTTTTTTTTAACCATAAGTGACCTTTAATTAGGAGCAAGTTAAACTGGAGTGACTTTGTATCAGACATGTGTCACTTCTCTCGCATCTGATTGGTTCACCTTCAGTTTGAGATCTCTAACCCAGAACATAACCTGCCCTGGAGCAGGTTAGCTGTGCAGCGTAAGATACCATGGCAACGAACACAGATTAAAGCCGAGCTACTTTCATAGTACCTAAAACCCAGGGTTGGCAGAAACTAAGCTGAAACATAGCTGGCTAGCCACCTAATCCAGCTTCATGGTACAGGCCCCTGGTCCTCCGCCGCTCCACCTCCCTCCTGGTCTCTGTGTTCCTTGGTCCCTTCTTGGGTTCGGGTGGAGCAACTGGTAGCTGCTCCGTAAAGAAGGGGGTAATGTTGCGCTGTCTGGTCTCTGTTTCCCTGTGTCTCCACAAGTGGTCTCACTTCCCCATAGGCACCTCACCGTAGGCACTACAATTCCCACAAAGCCTTGTCCCTTCATCACAGTAATTGCACTCCTGTTAATTGCACTCAGGTGTCTTCACTTGTTAGTCATTATCCTACCTATATTAACCAGTTCTTTTCTGTTTGTCTTCATGGAGTCCTTTCTTTCCGTCACCCAGTTTCCTCACCTTCTGAGTTCCTCGTCTTTCGAGTTCCTGTTCCCGTTCCTGTTCCCGTATATTTAATTGTTTGGTTTTGACCCCTGCTTGTTGATTTCTCTTTTGATTACCCATTAAAACCCTTCTGTGATTGGATATCTAGTCTCCTGCGTTTCACTGGGTTCCCCAATCGTAACATACTTATTATAATTGTATATATATATATATATATATATATATATATATATATATATATATATACACTCTGGAGCACTGTAATATAGCAATTATAAATAGCAATGGTACCACTTTGACGTAAAGGTGGATTAAATGGGATGCAAAATTTTACCACAAGCCTCTAGTTCAGCATGTTTAAAATGCACACCAGTAAGCTGATATCTCACAAATGTCATCTTATTAAAATAAGCAGTTTTCCCTATTTACATGCAATTCAGTAACCTGACAACGCAAGTAAACTGCGCTTACATTACTTTATTAATAAATCAGGTTATTTCCTTGTAGTGATGTCAAAACATAATTTTCTATTTGACTCAGAGTATTCCATATCAAGTCATTTTATTGTCATCTTGCTACATGTGTGGACATATAATGGAACTAAATATTGTGTCTCACAGGATCATTGAGATAAACATAAATATAAACATACAAAATAGAAGTATGAAAAAAAAATATCTATACATAGTTAAACATCTGACAATACATATACTATAAATGGTTGACTATGCAGTATGTCACACCCTTAGACTATTTTGTTGTGTTTTCATTCCCCATGTGCTCACTGTGTTTGATTATGTTAATTGGTTCACCTTTGTCCTCATTAGTTGATCCTCCTCACCTGTCTGTCCCTCATTAGCATCCCTATTTTAGTTGTGTTTGTTTCACTGTTCGGTGTCTGTTCTACTATGTTCTTACATGTGTCTCCTGCCTATTTTGTCCTGTGTTTACCCTTGTGTGGATTTAAGGACTGTTTGCTTTTATCTTCTTTGTGTGTTTACCTTACCATAACTGTGACACTATACATACACATAATCTGAGAGAGACTTACAGGGCAGTCTGTTGAGAGACTGTTGAGCAGTCTAGCAGAGCAAGCTTTGATATTCCAGTACCTTCTAACTGATGGCAAGAGCTTGAAGAGACTGTATACTGGTAAACTGGTAGCTGGTAGCCTTGCTGGAGCATCATGCAAGGAAAATGTCCAGGATGGAGGGGAGAGTGGCACTGATGATCTTTTGCGACTGTGTTCACTTGTCATAAAGTTAATGATAACAAAGCCCACCCATTTAGATTAAAGATATGATTAGTCAGTTTTTCTGTCATTTGAAATTACATTGTCATTGATTTACTATTGCTTGGCCCTCTGTAATTTCATAGATGGACCACCAATAACAGATCCACAAATGCTAGGCAGAAACATTCATGGAGAAAATGGGCGGACCTTATTGGTGAATGTTATTTCATTTCCTGGATGAACATCCTTATAACTTTTTAGTTAGGTTCTTCTACACCCTTGTTAATCAGCTATCATTTAATCATATATCATTTGGCTAGGGTTAGGGTTAGGTTAAGAGAAAGGGATTGGGTTAAATCTATATTTTTGGACTGTAATGTTGATCCAGGATTAACAAAAGATGTTGATCCAGGAACATGTCTTAGTTGGCAAAATCACGGTGACCACTTACCCTACAACTACATGGAACAAAGGGAGGAACAAGTTGGATAAACACAGAAGTGTATATTTGCATAATTACAGAGAAAAATGTTGCAATAGTTTATTTAACATAATTTAATTGTTTGATGACCAAATTAAATACATTTTTCTCTCTTTTTTTTCATTAAAGTATACAGTAAGGCCCAATCACAATTCTACCCCTTCGCCCTTCCCCTTTCCGCCCTTCCCCGTTTTGCGCGTTCACTTGAAGGGGTAGGGGTGTCTCAATTCTCTTTTGATTGGAGGGGTAGGGGGAAGGGGAAGGGCCAGATAGCCCTTCAAACGAAGATTTTTCAAGATCACACTTCAAACGAAAGTGTATGAATTATCTCGGCAACATGGCTGCTACAGTGAACAAAAAGACACAGAAATGTAAGCTTTTTTGGCATAAATAAAGATTTTAATGAAAAGCAATCATTTGTTTTATGTTACATTCAATTGTGAGTTATATTAACGGTCATGTCACTCAAAGAAATGTTTGCAAAAAATCGCTAATATTTGTTAATTTCATAATGAAAATATAATGTAGCGATTCAGTTTTTAAACTGTATTTAATAAAAGTCATGGGGCAGCGTTGACAAGTTTATTTTCTCCTGGATGTGTGTGCTGCATGATTTCCGATATGTGTGTGTGTGTCAGTAAGCAGCTCATTAATACAGAATGATAATTAAATGCTCTAATGCACACCAGCACACCAGTATATGTGTGTATTGTAAGAGCTAGACGACAAACTTATCCCCTACCCCTTGACACTCTGTTTTAAGGGACGAGGGGAAGGGGTAGGCGGAGGGGTAGGGGAAGGAGTATAAAATAGAATTTGGATTGGGCCTATATCCACTGAAAACAAGTGTTGTATCATGCTGTATTTTATTTTCTGTGAACAGCTGAAAAGAATTAAGTTTGATTTCAGCTGCACTGAACCTTAATGGTATAAAATGCTATGCGAAAATTAATATCAGAAGAAATTATTTGGTTATAGTGGTGTTGGGGAGTTGCTGATGAGATTAGATTGAGGAATACAATATGCTTTCATAAGGTAGTTACTAAATGGTGAATTATTCATTAAGTCGTTTCCAGTTTTGTTGTTCAGTAATCTCCATCATGTATTTTCTTATTTTTTTCATAATATTTAATAATTGAATAATATATATCCCATCATTAAAAACACCTAGGCCTACAGTGTAATACCAATGTATTATTAAATGTATAATAATTGCATTATAAAGTGTATATTCTTGCTAAATCACTCCCAAACAAAAGATTGTCATTTAGCATAGTGTGTCAGACACAGGCTACCACGTTATATTAGAATAGGTACCCCTTAGTTTCAAAATAAACCTTTATTCCCCAAACTTTGCATATATATTATTCCCTTATGCCTGCATGGAGGTACTGGTACACTATAATAAAAAATAAAAAAGTGTAAGTCCGGTAAAGTTCTGTTTACTTACGCTGTAAATTGTGGTCTGTATTCTAAAGTGTTACCAAAAATCGCATGTGCAGAGTAAGATTTGTAAGAATGTAAACGAACTTAATATCCAGTTACAAAGATCCACAAGCAGACAGACATATTTGTGAAGGTGTAAATCAAGGTCCACAGAATGCTTTGTAAAGGTGTATATTTACACGTGCTATTTAATGTCCTTTGAAAAATAAGAATAAATATACATTTGTGTATATTTTATATGACAGACCAATAGGTTTGAATGTTTTGTTAATGACATTTATTACGGCAAAATTAATATATAACACATAAACTTTAAATATACAAATAAAGGGGACTTAACTAGTGCAGATAAATACAAGTTATGCCCACATAGTCATAACCGTATTAAAAAGGGAACTTTTTTAGGGAGTAGTGATGAGTGTAATAATATGAACTTCTTACTCATCGGGAAGAAGGAGGCGGGAACCGGCGCACAATCAAAACTCATTTTAATATTCAAAAGTAAATACAAAACGGCGCACCAGCCCCTCACGGACGACTGGTGCGCATAAATAAAAAGCAAACATAAAATAATATCCCAGGCCTGGTCCTCTCTCGTCCTTCACGGTCGTCGCTCCAGTTTTATATCCTTCCATCTCCTACGTGGGACTCGATACTAGCGGTGGGGCTCAGGTGTAGCTCATCTCCAATCACTACACCTGGCCTCACTCCTCGTTCCCACGCCTCTCGGCCCCGCCCCACTCGCCACAATGAGAAAGTGATGAAAATCAACATTTACATTTATGTAGATACTTTTATTCAAAGGGACTTATATTGTGTTCAAAGGACACATTTTACTTTGCCTGGTAATCAAACCTATGACCTTGATGTTACTAGTTCCATGATCTAATTACTGAACTGCAGGAAGGAACATTCCTGTTAAGGAAATTATTCACCCAAAAAATTTGTTGAGAATTTCTCCACCATCAGGCCATCAAGGAGGTAGATTATTTTGTTTTCTTATCAGACAGATTTGAAAACATTTATCTTAACATAACATGCTCACCAATGGATCCTCTGCAGTGAATGGGTGGCATCATAATGAGAGTCCAAACAGCTGCTTAAAACATCACAGTAATCCACAAGTAATTCATATGACTCCAGTCCATCAATTAGCTTTTTGTGAAGTGAAAAGTTGTGTGTTTGTAAGAAATAAATCCATCGTTTAGCAGTTTAAACTTTAAATCTTCACTTTGCTTCTTTCTCCAAATCTATTCCAAAAGAAGAAACAATGTCATCTACATCTTGGCTGGTCTGAGGATGAGTAATTTTTGGGTGAACTATTCCTTTAATAAGTGTTAGATTTTGATCTATTTTGGTGAGCAGTCATTTTGGGTGGCCCGCCTATGTACTAGATTTCTCTAATATGAAAAATAAGTGCGCTTGACCAAAGCTCTTGTGTGGAGAAGAATTTAATGAAGGTTGTAGCGTAGCAGTTTGTCAGCAGCAATTTTAGCATGTCTTCCTTCAAACTATTTTAACCCAAGGTATTTCTGGTTAGACCAGATTTTATGCCAAGTATTATACCATACTTTATACCAAGTAACAAATGTTCTACAAACAATACAATAACAACCCATGGAGAGCCAATGACAGTGTAACCTCATGATGACCTGATATGACCTTAGTTGTTGATTTAACTGTATTGAACTGCTGATTTGACTGCATTGAAATGAATAAAGAAATGCAATGCAAAAAAAGGAATAAAATTAGTGTTGTATACTTCCTTGTGACACTGATGTTTTTTGTTTATTTGTTGTTTTTTCCTGACAGAAATTTGATTAATACCAGTGAAGAATCAGGCTAAGTAGACATTGTTCAATACGGTGTTCAGGGGTTGTTGTTGATCTACACTCCGCAGCTATGGACTCCAGAATGGTGTTTGTCTTATTATGGATGTTGCTGTCATCCACCTCCACTGGAATCAAACTTGATGGAAATGGTTATGTTGATATTGTCATTGCAATCAGTTCAAAAGTACCACAGGATAACAGACTTGTTGATAAAATCAAGGTGATTATATACTTTGGTCTATTTAACAAACTTTATGTACTTTGGTAATTTTAGAGGTTTTACATTTTTTAAAAAGTGTTTTCTCATTTTATGTGTTCACATTCATTCTGACAGGAGATGGTCACTGAAGGTTCATTTTACCTTTATGATGCACTGAATCAAAAGGTATATTTCAGAGAAGCTACAATACTAGTCCCACCTCATTGGAATGGTACGAATTTTACCAAAGCAAGAACAGAGTCCTTTGGAATGGTACAGAAAATTATTTTATTTTATCTTACCTGCTATATAATGTTCACAAATAAATTACTTAACTTGCATAGGATGTTTCTCTGACCATTTCTATGTGCAATGCAGGCGAACATAAGAATTGATAATGCTAACCCAGCATACGGTGTTGAGCCTTATACTAATCAGTATGGAGAATGTGGAGCTGAGGGAGAGTTCATTCATTTCACCCCAGAATACCTCCTTAATGATACTTTTATTCAGCTGTATGGACCAAAAGGTGAATGATGTGTATATTTCTTCAACATTTAAATATTTCTCATTAAATAATAAGAGGTCAAAAAGGTCTATTGATACAGTAGCATGTTTGTTTAATTATCAGTTTTCTTGTTTGTTTGCAGGAAGGGTCTTTGTGCATGAATGGGCTCATCTGAGATGGGGAGTATATGATGAATTCAATGGACAAAAGCCATTTTACTATTCTAATGGCCGTATTGAAGCTACAAGGTGATTAAAAAAAAAGAAAGCATAAGATTAAAACCAGGGTTGGGACGGTTCCTTTTAAAATGTATTTTGTTACAGATTACAAAATACATGCTTTAAAAAGTATTATGTAACGTATTTCGTTAGATTACTTAATTTTAGTTACTTAATTTAAATATATTGGAATACTTAAGGTAAGTGGCACATTCATTTTTATTTCTTGTTTTATGTTATGTTATGGCATGAATGCACTTAAAACAATTATAAATGCATAAATAATGTTTTGAGATTAATGTTTTGAATATAATATTTTGAACAGAAATATGAAAAAATATGATGTAAGGATAACAAATTGGTGGCAAATCACTGTCTAAATGAAGGAGTCATGGAATCATTCAATTTGTTTAAAAAGACAGATTAATTCAGAAATGAAGCAAGTGATTTTATGCATGTAATTGAACCTTTCTATCTGCTGATTTGTTCAAAACTGGGCTTAATTTAGGAACCAAATGTTCCTCGCAGACACTCAACTCTGATCTGGATTTATTTTTAAGGTGCAAATATCCATGAATTCTATTTACACCATTTAGGAAAGAAAGTAGTATATTCCCAACCAGATTTGCTCTTAGTGTAAATGGACCATCGGTTTTATGGAACCATTTCGATTGGCGCTACAGAACAGATCATATAACACTTAATTCTCATTACATTTCTGCATTACATTTGCAATCACACTAATATTCCGCTTAACAGCACTCTTCTTCTTTGAACGATATTGCTTATACCACATATTATAAATATAGAAAAACAAGAGCTCATACTGAGAACAACTTACTTTAAGACGTTTTTAGATGTTCCTTTGAAGCAGATCCAAAAACGTTTTGTTGTTGGTAAACTAAAATTGCATTGCACATTGATGTTCTGTCCTTTTTCACATTTTTAAATAAAATCGTCTTTGTATTTCCATGACAATTAATTGCCAAGCTTTTTTTTTTTTTTTCTTGGCTTTCTGATTTTCCTCTTGCATTTTAGCGAGTTGTCACTCCAGGCCAGGATGCTATTTGAACAGGCTGCGCGCGAGTCAGAAAATCACCCGTTGCCTCATTGAATAAAATTTCCAATTATTTTACAGTAATATTAAAATAAATAAATGCCATTAAAATTAGTTCAAAGTAATTACTTTGTTAATCTAAAATACTTTTTGGATTTAACTGTAATTTGATTACCACCCATTTAAAATGTAATTATAACGAAACTTTATTTTAAATATCTAATAATGTTACATGTAGGCCTATTTTGTTACACCCCAACTCTGATTAAAAAGCATACGATCTCCTAGGAAATTATCTTAACCACTGGTTTACTGCTTTTCTTTAGGTGTAGCAAAAACATTGGAGGTCAGTTTTATGAAGTTACTGCCGGCGGATCTCTTCAACAGTGCCACATTGATCCAGCAACTTCATTACCTACCAAGGGGTGTATGTTTTTTCCAAACAGAAATCAAATCACAAATAGCTCCATTATGTTCTTACCGGGTCTGGATCCTGTAAGTATTGATTGCACATCTATCCACACATAAATATATTTCTAGCAGTAATAGTAACAAAAGTCAGAAACATACATGCAGGTATAGTGGTCTGGATCAAAGGGAGCACTCAGGACTTGCCCTCATCAGCCATAAGGAGGTAATAATATAGTGTGAGGAGGCAGGTTAAAGTCCACAAAAAAAAAAGTAATAAACAAAAGGAAACCAGTAAAAACAGAATATTAGCCAACTACAAAACATGAAACAAGAGCAGCTACAGTGTAACAACAACTGACAAATGAACAAGCAAACACAAGGGTGTTATATAAAGGTGGCTGGTGGAAATTCTCTAGGTAGGGCTGTGCCACATCCAGCAATTTTAGCAAGCATCCCAATATGATTTAATGCTAAACAGTTACAGAAAATGTTTTAGAAAAAAAGAACAGAAGGAAATCATATTAAGACTTGAAATGTTTTGAAAGCTTGAAACATATTTTACATACACGATAAGTGTTCTACCAACTTTTCATTTTCATAATTCATATAGAGTGCAACAGCAAAACTGTGAGAAAACAATACATTTGTTTAGAGCTTAATAAATTAATCCACAATATGAAACAGGTCCACCTGGGGATGCAACAGACCACTGTTGTACACAGCAAAACACAAAAACTTTCTGAATGTGGTGATCTGAAGGTGACACTCTGTGTGAAGAAAGATAAACATGTAGAGTGAGGAAAGCCAACATATTAAATGTCATGGATGTATATTTACTGAGTAATCCACTAATTTTTAGATGGGGGGTTAAAATGACTATTTTCACCTGACATTCGAATCCAAGTTACAGGGGAGTAAAATACAACATTGCGGCAGCAGCAACAACAACACTACAATGGGAATAAAAGGTATGCCTTCTTTCTTTGCATGAACATCCAAACTTAGGGAGAAATAGGCAGGCTAAGCAGTCATCAATTCACATGCAGCTTATAGAAATCTCACCAGAACATGCCCAGGAAGAGGCAATTCCTCAAGTTGAGTGGGCCCTCACATCAATAGGGCACTGCAAGAACTTAATGATCAAATCATTTCTGCTGATCAGTTGTTCAGCTTCAAGGAAATTATTTGCTGCGATAACTGCTAAACTTTGTGTGTGGAAGGGGTGTGCCCCTTGTCCAGCAACTCTTGTAATGAAGATAGCACATGGGACAGGTCATCTTGCAGAATACCAATCATGAAAGAATGACCATTTAAGGGTGTAAAGGAATCTTGTAGACAATGCTCTAGCCTCCAAAATAGTGTTTCTCAATCTCGCTTGGAGTTGCATAGGCTCCTGTCGAGGCTCCATACATGAAGGCTCCACAATTGCTCCAGGACTGATTTCATGTATTTTTTTTACCAAAAAAAAAAAATAATAAATCAAGGCACTTCGGTGTCTATAAACTTTTTATATTTTTGAGCATTATCAACTCTGGTTAATAAAAGGTACAGCCCAAAGGGTCTTCTTTCCAAAGACACCAAAATTATGTGTGTAATACACTGGAGTAAGGAACTGTTACAATTTTAAGTTATGTAGGGCACTTTCAGCTGTGAGTCTCATAATGGGGGGTGCTGGCTAACAGGTTGAGAAACTGCTGTAAGTACATCTAATGTTGGTAGCATACAAAGATTAGTTGTGGCGTTTTATATGTCAATGTGGGATTTTATGTTGTCGATGTTTGTTTCCATTCTTGTACATTTTATGTAAAGCACTTTGGTTCAACCTTGATAGTGATTTAAATGGTGCAATATAAATAAGAATAAGAATGGCTGGCTTTCAGGGTGACAAATGGCTCTTCAGCAGGTAAAATCTCAAACAAAGGTGCTCTAGGTGGCTGAGTTACAGCTCCCTCTGAGCAACTAATTGCCATTCTGATCTGGCTAGAACCAGCCAATCGTTGAGCTAGTTCAAAATGTGGATTCCCATCTGTCTGAAGGGGAAAGAGCCACGTCTATGCACTTAATAAAAGTGTGAGGGGCCACAGACAGTCCAAACGATAGAACTACATATTGATAGGCCACTCCCTCGAACTCAAATGTCAAGAATGGTCTGTGATGTGAATGTGAAACCAGAAACCAGTCCTTGGTGCAAATCTTGTGGCAAGGTTCTGTTTCAAAGTTAACATTTTGAATGGCCATCTCATAAAGTGAGGGACTCAGTCTAAAATCTAGAATAGGTATGAGCCTGCCATCTTTCTTGGGAATGAGGAAGTAGTGGCTGAAGAAACCTGTCTTGCTGTTACCGTTTCCATGGCACCTTTTGCAAGCAGTGTTTGTACTAACCAAACTAACTAGTGGTTGTCCATAACCAAAGTCTGAATAACATCCCTGAAACGAGGCAGCCTGCAAGCGAACTGGGGTGAGTAACCTCATTTTATTGTATTTAGAACCCAATTTGAGACACCCGGAATGGCTGCCCAAGCCTTGAACTGGTTGGCAAGGGGTTCATTACCAGTACCAGCTCGACTCGACTCGACCTCGGCTCAGCTCACAAATGGCTCTCCGAGCCGACTTATATAGAGCTACACAAACATGAACAAACCAGGCTTCAGTATCAGAGTAAACAGAAGCTTCCCCTTATTGTGTTTAACGCAACAGGAGATATTGTTTGATAGGGAACATACCTGTCTGAGTACCATAAATATTCTTGTTCCAAAGTTTGCATGCCTAACTCAAGAAGTATTAAATATACACATTAATTAACTTTTTTTGGAATGTTTATATTCAAGGCCATATAGCATTAGCTGCATTTCCACTGTCAGCCAAAAGTGAGTGTGCTAGTGCCTGCCAGGGGCTTTCCACTGTCACTTCCAGGGCTTGATAGTGCCTCGCTGGGGCTTCCTCGGGACCACTGGCCAGGGTTTTTTGGCCCGTCGAGAACCTTGAGCAAAAAGCAGGCTAGCTTGGGCTTGAGGAGTGGTTATGAAGAAATGCGTCTCCATGTCTGGTGAGCATCAGCGTTGCAAATTGTTTTAAATAACATTCATTAACAGCTATAACATCAGCATTTACAGACTTTTGAAAATAATTTTTAGCTCAAAACTCACTCTCTGACAGCAGCGAGTGTTTGAAATAACTTCTGTTTGAGATCCGATGTGGATTATGATCACCATACAAGGCAGGAATATCTATAAGCGATGCAAAAGACTATGTATGCTAGCCATTATCAAAAGTGAAAGTGAAAGTGACATTCAGCCAAGTATGGTGACCCATACTCAGAATTCATGCTCTGCATTTAACCCATCCAAAGTGCACGCACACAGAGCAGTGAACACACACACACACACTGTGAACACACACCCGGAGCAGTGGGCAGCCATTTAAACACAATCAGTTAGCACAGTAACAAGATCGGCAGTTTAAGACATTAACTTGTAAGCACAAAACACAAGATACTTCTCTTTTCAATATGAATAAGGCTTTATTAGATAAATCTAAGACATATAAACTAATCTAACACATAAACGCACGGACTCACACATTCACACAAGCTGCAGGAAGATCGAAAGGTAGGAAAAGAAGAGTTTAAGAGAATGGAAATATGGAATCCCAAGTTTACAGCAATACATGAAATTGCATAGACATGAATAACCATCAATCACTTAATTAACGCTCGCATTGAGTTCCTCAATGGGGTTAAAATTATATTAGATACACCAGCACAAATGTCTGAGGGTACATTGCTTTGGTTTCCGATGTCGCTGATTGGCTGGAAGTTCAGTAGTCGCTGAAGTGACGTCCTGGGAAGCCCTGGTTGGGCGTTGGCTGAAGATGGAGTTGTGTGTGGGTTGAAGTTGAAACTCGACGTTTCAAAACTTAACTCAGAACACGAAACTCTCGAACGGAAAAGGGAAAAAGTAAAGTTTGACAAGACCAAGTTGTGTTTCTGCTCATCGTGGCTAAGTAGCAGCAGGCGTGCAGGCTGAAGCACGCGGGAACCGCGTTCAAAGAACGGTGATGACAAACAGCATGGTTAAAAGCTAAAGCTAGGTAGCAAAGCTACAAGCTAAAACTAAAAGCAGGCATGACTAGTAGCAGAAGCAAAGCTAGAGACTAGAAAGCAGGCATGACTAGTAGCAGAAGCAAAGCTAGAGACTAGAAAGCAGGCATGACTAGTAGCAGAAGCAAAGCTAACAACTAAAAGCAAGATTTTATGGTGTCCTAAGTATTTAAACTGGCCTGTTGGCCACACCTCAAATGTTGTCTTGACCAATCAGATATTGTCTTGGCTCGGGGGTATCATAAATCATATGTTTATCTTACCAAGCATGTGGTCCGAATTTTCCCACTCTTGCAGGGTCTAATTTTGGACATGAGTCCTATAACCGGAATATGATACATGTGACGAATAAATTATTGTCTGGACTAATTCAAGCAAGCAAATTCAATTACGTAGATACTAGACATGACTATGTATCCTTAAGCTATCCCATAGTCTTTAAAAGACATACACAATAAGTGATTATAACATGATAGTCAAATGTTTGGGTTACACATAAATGAATATGGAGTGAAGCGATGGACTGATTTATTTATAAGTCTTTTTGAGTTCATTCTGGTCCATATATATGTACAAAAGACCGTTTCTTTGCCATTCTCTTGACAAAAACTTCTGTGGAGACCAGAGGTTCAAAGCCCTTCCCCCTTAGGAATTTCAGTCTGGTTCTGCTGGGTGGGGGAAGTCAATGTAACTTGTGCAGTACTCTCATGGGTTTTCATGTGATGTCCAGCGTTGCATTTCAATTACGAATAACAAATTTGACAATCTCTTCTGCGAATTAAAATTGTCAATAATTGTTCTAGTGGTGTTAATGTTGAAAGCTGTTCTGTGAAAGCGTTGGTTGGTTGGTTATCTTTCTTTGGACTTGTGGCACAGAATGTTTTATGACCTCCTGAGGAATTTGGCTCCGTGTTTCAAACACAGCCCTGATAGACTCTTTAATTTGTCTGGTTCTAATCATTTCTGTTACACAATCTTTTACATTTATTATATTTATTATTATTTTATATTTATCTTTTACACACTCTGTTGATGGAATATTAGAATCAGGTAACATCTGGTTATTTCTTAATTTAGCCACTGTGCTAAATAAAAACCTTGGATTGTTTTGGTTATTTTCTACGAGTTTGTGTATATGCTCTGCCCTGGCAGTTTTTAGAGCCTGTCTATAGCTGGACATACTGTTTTTCCACGCAATTCTAAAAACTTCCAAGTTAGTTTTTCTCCATTTGCATTCAAGACTACGAGTTTCTCACTTGAGAGAGTGAGTATTACTCTTATACCATGGCACAGTATGTTTTTCTCTAACCTTTTTCAATTTGATGGGGGCAACAGCTTATAATGTATTAGAGAAAATAGTGCCCATGTTGCCAGTCATTTCATCTAGTTCATGTGTATTTTGGGGTCCAAATAGCAGTTGAGATAAATCAGGAAGGTTATTTGCAAATCTGTCTTTGGTGGCTGGAACAATACTTTTGCCCAGATGGTAAAGCTGAGCCATATAATTAATATCAGTGATACGCAGCATGCACGATACATGGAAATGTTCAGTAACATCATGACTTTGAGGTACGATATCTATCAGTAAGATCGTTTCCATGCGATATAATTGAATCTAGTGTATGATTAAAACGATGAGTGGGCCCGGTGACATTTTGCTTAACTCCAAACGAGTTTATTAGGTCAGTAAACGCAAGTCCTAATGCATCATTTGTATCATCAACGTGGATATTAAAATCTCCCATGATTAGCGCTTTATTAACTGCAACCAGAAGGTCTGAGAGGAAATCTGCAAATTATTTTAGGAATTCTGTATACGGCCCTGGTGGTCTATACACAGTAGTCAGAGCAAGAGACACAATAGATTTATTTTGCATATCTGACAGTGTAACATTAAAGGGGGGGTGAAATGCTATTTCATGCATACTGAGTTTTTTACACTGTTAAAGAGTTGGATTCCCGTGCTAAACATGGACAAAGTTTCAAAAATTAAGTTGTACATTTGAAGGAGTATTTTTGTTCCAAAAATACTCCTTCCGGTTTGTCACAAGTTTCGGAAAGTTTTTTCCAGTATGGCTCTGTGTGACGTTAGATGGAGCGGAATTTCCTTATATGGGTCCTAAGGCACTTCTCCCGGAAGAGCGCGCGCTCCCATATAGCGAGGCTGAGCAGCACAGACATTTCACTGAGCAGAGCGATTCACTGATCAGAGCGAGAGCGTCGCGAAAAGTCACAAAAGAAGTGTGTTTTTGGTTGCCAGGGCAAGACAACCCTGCACAGATTACCAAAAAAAAAAACAGCATTGAGGGACCAGTGGATGGAGTTTATTTTTACAGAGCATCAACGGAGTTGTGCAAGTGTTTTTGTTTGTTCCCTGCATTTAGAAGATGCTTGTTCACAAGGCCCAGTTTGACGACGGATTTGCGTATCGTTTATTTCTTAAGGATGATGCAATCCCAAGGAAAAAGGGTCACGATCGTGTGTTGGAACCGCAGGCGGTGAGTAAAACTGCTTCAAATATCTCTGCCTCCTTGTTAGTGCGTCCCCTCCCATGCCAGAGACCCGGGTTCGAGCCCCGCTCGGAGTGAGTCGTTGCAGCTGCTGCTTTCGTTCAGTTTCAGCCTCTGGATCTGATTCTGGATCATAAATAAATGGCCGAATCTGACTGTAAGCCATGTTTTGTTTTGGATGATGGGTTTTCCCTCACGGTAAGGTCACAGCTTCCACATGCTCTCAACGCAAAAGTCCCACTATTCAGGGAACAGACACAGTCTTAATAGATTGGACATCGCAAGTACTTCTATCATTTGAGCGTGTAGAACAAGAGTCATCATAATAGTTTGAGAATTGGCTTACTAGTCATATGATGCAAAGTGTCCTGGAGATGTTGTCAGAGAGCAGCTGACTCTGCTGGGGTGCAGGGCTACGAAAAAGCCTAGGACGCTCCCAGAAAAGATTCCAATTATTAACAAATAGCAGTTTCTGTTCTTTACACCATTCATTTAAAGCAACAAGTCTACTGAACAAGTCCTGACACAATGATTGTCGCCTCGGGCATCGTGCTGCGAACCGTCTCGATCAGGCTCCTGAAGTCCCTCTTTAGTGTCCCCGTCTGCCACAGCATGGTGTCATTAACACCCGGCGTAAAGCACTGGAGCTGTCGTCGGCCTTCAGGGTCACGGGTATCTGCGCAGAAACATCGAGAACACGAGCACCAGGGAAACAGTGAGTGTGCACTTTACCTTTGGCTATCGTAGCATGGACGTGTTGGACGATGGGGTCTCAGACGATCACAGCATCACGTTCCATTTCGCGGAGGGGAGCGAAGAGGTTCCGGGTGGAGATCTCGAAGACGGGAGGGGGAGATGTCTTCACCTTGGCCTGGCTCGCATACTCCACTGTGAATGCATCCAGGGTCCATGGTGTCCTGGTGCCGGAGTGAAGGACATCTGGGAAGATCATGTCCTGGGTGCACCGGGCCTGTGCAGAGAAATACACGGAGTAGAGGTGGTGCGGCTGTTAGCAGTGCACTGTAGACTTACCCTGGACATGTGAGCATCAGCCCAGGAGAATTCCAGTGCAGCTCTCCGATATCTCAGCTGGGTCTACCTCACCTCCAGGTCATGAATCTGCTTCTCCATGGCCTCCAGCTCAAGCTGCACCGAATGCATGTTTAGAGAAGTTGGGGTTAAAACGTCTCTACCATCCTACAAGTCCTAGAAATGGATGGACTTGTTTTTTGGTCACCGGCCGTGCTGCATTCTTGATGGCTTCCACTTTCCCCACCTGTGCAACCATTACCCCATGCCCCATGCACAATACATATCCTAGGTATTGTGTCTCAGTCATAGCTAGACTGCATTTGTCTTGGCGGATGGTTAGACCAGCATTCTTGATTCTTACTAGCATATTCTTCAGATGATCCAAATGGTCCTTCTAAGTTTGACTGTAGAATATAATGCCATGTAAATATGCAGCAGCAATCTCCTCAGTCCCCTGGATGACCTTATCCATCATCCTTTGGAATGTAGCCAGAGCTCTATGAAGCCCAAAGGGAAAGACCTGGAACTACTGCCCTTTCTTAGACACTAGCATTTCTGTTCCATTCACTGGTTGAAGGTTAAATCACCCCTAGACTCTGCATGGTCTCCAACTCTTCCTTCATAAATTTCAGAAGTCTCTCTTGGACCCGGTATACTGGCTGACGAATGGGGTTTGGATCTTTGAGAGTGATGTGATGGTGGATCATACCTGTCCTGCCAGGTGTTTCAAAAAAAGTTGTTTTGGGAGGCACTGTAGAAGTTCCTGCCTCTGTCCATCTTCCAGATGCTCGAGGCTTAGCGAACTGTTACCCTGACTACCAGGCAGGTATTGTTCCTCCATTTCCTCCTCTCCTTCCACAGATCTAATGAACAAGGCCGTGGCTGTTTCTGTTACTTCTTCAGATGTAGCGTCTGGTTGTGTGTAACAAGCATAGACTTCTTCAACATGTTGACATGGAAGATTTGCAGGGGAGGGGTTCTGGATGCAATCTCAATCTCATAAGTCACAGAGAGAGATACCACTCTTTTTGACATGCTTGAGACTGCAAGAAGTTTTCTCGTGCAAGAGCTGTTGTCTACTGCAGATGCTCCCTCAACTTGAGAAAATCGGAGATAATGTTTTTATAGTTATTCATTTAGCAGAGTCTTTTATTCAAGGCAACTTGCAGTGCATTCAGGCTATACATGTTTCTTTTTGATTATTATTATCAGTATGTGTGTCCCCTGGGAATAGAACCCATAACCTTTTGCGCTGCTCTACAGTGCTCTACCACTGAGCCACAGAAACATTCTGGACTGGTTTGTCAGTGGCCTCCCAGCTCTCCCACAATACATCCAAAGGCCCTCTGACTTGGTGGGCATTGATTGGTGTGTCAAATACAGGAAGTGGTATAAGTGGTGCATATGCAGGGGTATGGCCATTAGCGAGCTGGCATTCTGTACATGATTTACAGAACTCCTTAACCTCACTGTAGATTTTGGCCTGTAAAATCTTTAGGCGATTCACATGAATGTCTTCATAAAAGCCAAGTGATCAGCCCAGGCAATTAAATGGCAAAGTTCTTATACCTCTTTCCTGTATGCCTTAGGTACAAATCAACTGCAGTCCATCTTGTTTACTTTCTCTGTACAAAATATCATTTTCCACCACAAAAGTCTCATCAAGCAAAAACACAACACCCTTGTTTTAATAAGCCTTTTTAAAACATTCAGATAAGGTTGGGTCTTCATGCTGAAGATGGGCAAGGTCACTAGGGACTACTCTGTCTGTTTCAGTGAGTTTGTCTTCTCCTGTCCCTTCATCAGCCTGCTCTGATGTTTCCAACAATCCCACAACCCACTCCTAAAGTTTCTACAGCCTTTCCTGCTCTTTAGGCCTTGAGTCACTTAAGCTAGCCTCTAAGATAATAAAGGGCATTTTCTTCAGTGTGTCGGGGTCTATCTCTTGGGGTTGCGAAACCTGTGCCAGCTGCTTGGCTTGGGCTCTCATGACCACACCACGCCATATGGTCTCTTGAACCAAGTCAGCCAAGACAAGGAAGTCAGTATCTAACAGGACAGGATAGGGCAGCTTGGTAGCAACACCAACATGTAACAAATATGACTGATTACACACCTCAATATTCACCTGAGCAGTGGGCAGATCAGTGCTATCCCCATGTACACAACAAATTGCTACTGTGTCTTCTTCAATCCAGAAATCTCTAGGTATATACAGTATTAGGCCTAAACCAATGCATGGGATCAACCTGGTCCCCAACGCCTCAGACTTGCCCTTCATACCAGGATACCAGCATATAGAGTAGTTCCCGGTCCCTTCCGTGCAGTGATATAAGCCTCAACAAATGTCCCAGCTTCTCCGGCAGTGGTGGAATCTCTTTCTTTGAACCAAGTCCTCAAATCAGGGTACAACATTCACAGGTACTGCTCCAGCACAAGTGTTTCTATTTGATGTTTCACTGTTCAAGCCATGATGTACATTCTGGTAGAACGTTTTTTTTATTATTAAATATTTAATTCCCTGCTTTACATCTAATGTGATTTAAATGTTAAAATGCCCATGCCCATTCATTTACATCAGAAAAACAAGTTGACAGCAAAAAAATTCTGTTAGTGAACATAAATCTGTGATGAGACGTGATTTGAATTCACCAATAGCAAGACATTTTCATGATTGTAGTCATAACATTAAGGATTTAAGTTGTATAGGTATCAAAAATGTTACAATTTCTATTAGAGGTGGTAACATAGAGAAACAATTTTACAAAGAGAAGCTTATTGGATGTGTCAACTAAAAGGTCTGTCTCCCTTTCTTGTTTTCTTTAAGAACAAATAAGTAGTTTAAACCTTAATTGTTTGGTTACAGTGGCTGATACGATATGGACTAATGAAAGGTTTGTGGGCTTATGCATTGGCTCGTTCTCTCACTTTAATTTATGTTGATGGTTTTGATGTAGATTTCTTTTATTTTTTATTTTCATTTTTGATAGATTATTTTTGATGGATTTTTTGTGTTATATGCTTTTCTTTCGTGCCTATATTGGCATGTTATTTTTATATTTAGAATGTTTTGGAATTATCTTTGGTTGTTTGTCCTGAAATTGATTGATTCATTGGTCAATTAAGTTTGTGATCAGTAATACATGTTTTGTGACCGGGTGATCTTTGGACTTCATTTCTTCTTTAAGATCACTGTATGATTCACTGAAGAAGGCTTACTGTCGAAATGTTTTGTTCTCTGATGCAAATTTAAGAAAGAAGATTAAGCGAGTGTGGATCCATTGCTAGAATATGTGTTGTTTGATCTAAACATCCTAGACTAAAGTTGAGTGGAATGAATTAAATATTTTGAAGAATTTGCAGAGAAACAAAAAGGCAGGAAATATTTTTTCTTTTTTTTTTTTTAAACAACAAAAAAACTGGACTTGAAAAGAGAATATAGTGTAAAGTGAATTTAGTACAGTAGGTGGCAGTAATGCAACAAATTAGATGCCAGCTGCCGTAAAACCCCTATGAAGAAGAGCTACTGGCTACCTGTTGCTATTATTACAGCAAAACAATTTAGAATACACAACTAAGAAAATATGAATACAGAAAAAATGTCATTTGGTTTAAGCCTATACTTATATCCATAGGTTTTTTTTTTTTTTTTTTTTTGAGTTGTGTTTTCTATCGTGTAATTCAATAAGAGACATAATTTATGTTACAGTATATTAAACCATACATTCTTGAGTTACTGGCACGTAAACTTTAGAAAAATAATATTTATAGCACTCAGACAGGTATGTTCAATGCAGTTGTTTTACAGAAGGAAATTAGATGAATTTCTAGTTTCAACATTATTTGATCTTTACACATTTCACTCTAAAAGGATACACATTATATTTTTGATCAAGGAAAATGTTTTTAAATTTTACCCCTGGAGCCATGTTTAGATACAAATATCTCTGGAACTGAACCATACAGGGCCTTACAACTGAAGATGTCAAAAGTAAAGTTTGTTAAGACCCTCTTTACCACCCTGTAATTTGGCTCTGAATCTCAGATGAAAATTGCCATTTTGACCCTCCTTTAAAAAATAGTGGATTACTTAGTAAATACACATCCATGACATTTAATATTTTTTTTGTTTTAATTATGATTGTTACAACTTACAGCTTAGGAAAATGTAAAAAAAAATTTTTTAGCTAGATTAGATTTTTGAGTATAAATACTGGGTACCTCCTGGGCTAGTTTAGAACATGCAACCACAATCATGGGGCAAACTGGCTAGGTTATTGTCCAGAACATGATCATAAACACCCTGCACAAGTACGGTAATTCACAGAAAGTCATCGCTGAAAGGGCTGGCTGTTTACAGAGTGCTGTATCGAAAATATTCAAAGAAAGTTGACTGGAAGGAAACAGTTTGGTAGGAAAAGGTGCACAAGCAACAGGGATGACAGCATCCTTGGGGAGATTGCAAGGAAAAGACGATTTAAGAACTTGAGAGAGCTTCACAAGGAGTGGGCTGTAGCTGGATTCAGTGCATCAAGAGCAACCACACACATATGCCTTTCGGGGAAACAATGTAAGAAGCATCTCATCTGGGCTAAATACAAAAGAACTGGACTATTGCTCAGTGGTCCACAGTACTCTTTTCAGATGAAAGTAAATTTTGCATTTCATTTGGAAATAAAGTCCAAAATGAATGCAGCCATCTACCAGGAGATTTTAGAGTACTTCATGCTTCCTTCTGCTGACAAGCTCTTTGGAGAAGCTGATTTAATCTTGCAGCAGGACTTAGCACCAGACCACACTGCCTATTTCTAAGTGGTTTACCAACCATGATATTACTGTGCTTGATTGGCCAGCCAACTCGCCTGACATGAACCCCATAGAGAATCTATGGGTTATTGTCAAGAGGAAGATAAGTAACATCCGACCAAACAATACAGACAAGCTGAAGGCTGCTATCAAAGCAACCGGAGCTTCAATAATGCCTCAGCAGTGCCACAGGCTAATTGCCTCCATGCTACATTGAAACAGTAATTCGTGCAAAAGGACCCCCAACCAAGTATTGAGTACATAATTAAAGTTACTTTGAAGATCTTGAACATTTCTGTTTTGTAAATCTTTTTTTGATGGATCCTTTAGAAAATAAAAAAAAATTGAGATTCCCTGAATTTGGTCACAGAAATGATAACGTTGGCGTTTTCAAAAACGTGCACTTTGAAACCCGTTTTCAAAATTATGCATTTTCAGTCCCCGAAACGCTGTTGTCGTGCAAACGGACAGGCAAAACACATTAAAAGTTTGCCGTTTTCGGCTGAAAACATTGTTGTGTAAATGACCCCTTAAAGGGTTAGTTCACCCAAAAATCTAAATTATGTCATCAATGACTCACCCTCATGTCGTTCCAACCCGTAAGACCTCCATTTATTTTCAGAACACAGTTTAAGATATTTTAGTCCGAGAGCTCTCAGTCCCTCCTGTGTTAAACTGTGTGTACGGTATACTGTCCATGTCCAGAAAGGTAATAAAAACATCATCAAAGTAGTCCATGTGACATCAGAGGGGCAGTTAGAATTTTTTGAAGCATCAAAAATACATTTTGGTCCCAAAAGAGCAAAAACTACGACTTTATTCACCATTGTCTTCTCTTCCGGGTCTGTTGTGAGACCGTTCAAAACACTGCAGTTTAGTGATATCCAGTTTGCCAGTTCTTTTGCGCTTGACGTAATGATGTAATTTGCGATGATTGCCCTTCATTCAAGCCTTCGGTTTACCCGTGCTAATAACATTAGCACAGAATCAGTTCAGAATCAATCACCTAAACCAGTTCGGTTCAGACACTCTTTGTGTCGGTCTGCTTCACGCTGAATCACACATGCTCAGTATCATCAGCTCCTCGGTTCTCGATCAGACACATCTGACAGAAATGGTTCTTGACTGCAATCGCCGATTAGTCAACAAACTTGCATGTATATTACTGCCCACGGGAAAGCTTATACAGTGACCTTGTTTACATTTATTTATTTGTTTATTCATAACAGGCACTTTGCAGTTTCACTTTTGCAATGTTCATGAATAATTCCTGCATTTGGGGAGTTGACATAAAATGTACAGTATGTCTATGGAAGTTTCAAATTAAAAATGAATTAATTAATAATAAAAACATTGCCTTTAACAGAAACTGGACCCATTTTGGGTATTTGATGACATATACCTCATTTTTAAAGAAAATCCTGTTTTCAGGTGACTGCATTTTGTCAAGAAGATGAGCACAATTATGAAGCTCCAAATATGCAAAACAAAAAATGTGGCAAAGCAACATGGACTGTAATATTTGAGGATTCTGTGGATAAAGACGTACTTCGTTCTCTGGAACCACTGAAGTCCCGTCCACCACCACCATCTTTCAAACTTGTGCAGCGAAAGCAACGGGTCGTTTGCCTCATCCTTGATGTCTCAGGAAGCATGGGAGTATGTGATAACAGACATTAACTTAGTCTTTAAAAAAAAGATGCTACCATAAAAACCTTTTCTTGTTACCAGTGCTAAAAAAAAAGTTCTTCTTTTTTTCTCCCATTTTCTAGGGCTCTAGGATTCTTCAACTTCAACAGGCTGCCACACATTTCCTGCGGAACATCGTTGAGGATCAAGCCAGTGTTGGAATTGTACAGTTTAGTACTATGGCTTCTACTCTGAGAAAATTGACTACTATTGACAGTGACACCACAAGAGAAAATCTGATCAAATTGTTGCCAAATGTAGCAGCTGGATCGACAAACATGTGCTTGGGCCTTAGTCAAGGCTTACAGGTGCTATATTAATTGTACTAGCATGGATTTTTATGTTTGTGATGTATGAAATATATAGAGATTATTCTATGGCACTCACATTTCTCTGCTGGTTATATATGCTCTATATAATTGTGTATGTGACGAATAAAAATCTTGAATGTCAGTGATCCTTTATTTTTCAGGTACTTCGAGAGGACAATGGGGATGCATTAGGAGATGAAATCATCTTTCTGACAGATGGTCAGGCAACGGACAACATTGCTGATTGTGTTCCATCTGCAATACAAAGCGGTGCCATTATACACACACTAGCTTTTGGCAATAGTGCATCTTATGTACTGACAGAAATGGCAAACAAAACTGGTAAGTGATATCACACAGTTAATAACTTACTGTAACAATCTCAGTGTAGTTTATTATTAAATGCAGTTTATTATCAAATGCAAAAATGTGCCATGTTGAAAACAGGGGGTAAATTTTTATCATCCAATGATAAGACCACATCTAACCAGTTAATGGATGCATTTGCTTCAATTACATTATCAACTGGAGATTACACAAACGAACCAGTTCAGGTTTGTCAAGTGATCCCACAATACATTTATTAGTAGAGTGTCATCAGTATTATGAGTATTATAACCATATTCAATTTTAATACTCCTTCAGCTAGAGAGTATTGGAGCAAGAACATCTAATTGGTTCAATGGGACAGTATCAGTGGATCAGACTGTTGGAAACAAAACCAGCTTTGTAATAATCTATGAAATAAGTTCTCCTAGCATTTACATACAGTCACCAAGTGGCTTAATCTACACTCAGACAAATATGAGTGATGATGGATCTCTGAAAACAGTCTTTTTAAAAAGTTCCAGGAACTGCAGAGGTATGATAACCCTTATGAACTAGTTATTTTAGAAACTATAAACATGTAAATGAATTATTGTAACACAAAGCATCTGGTCTAGGAGTTTTAGATAAAAATTCAACAACAACTTTAGATGGAGTTTATCACTAATGATTCAGCTGATAGACTTACTGCAAACCCTTATTGATCTGCTTTTAATTTAATTTGTTTTGAAGCATGGGGACTGGAAGTTCAGTATCCAAACTACAACAAATCAGGCTTTCACTTTAACAGTAACGAGTCAAGCAGCACAAGCTGATGTTCCTCCTATCATTGTCAAAACCCACATGAGCCAACAGTTCAGTGATGGCACTAAACCCATGATAGTGTTTGCTGAGGTTAGTCAGAATTACAGGCCTGTAATAAATGCTGAAGTGTCGGCTACACTGGAGTCGGAAACTGGGTCTCCACAAACATTACAACTGCTGGACAATGGAGCGGGTAAATTAACCAAAATAAAATATGTTAAATGTAAAATAAAATAGAAAAGTAAATAAAGTGGTTCGCCTCTAAATAATAAAGTGTAAGGTACTTTTCCCAACTTTGGCAAATCAATCCGAGATCCATGTTTTACAGGAGCTGATGCTATCAAAGATGATGGAATCTATTCCAGATATTATATAAATATGGTAAATGGGAGAAGCCGCTTGAAAGTAAGAGTAAAGAATCAAGATGGACAAACCAGATTTGCTGTCCTATATGTCCCTGGATGTGTGTTAAATGGTAAAACCTGAGTTTTTTTTTTTTTTTTTTTTTAGTTTGTGTGTGTATATATATACATTGTGTGTGTGTGTGTGTGTGTGTGTGTGTGTGTGTGTGTGTGTGTGAGAGAGAGAGAGAGAGAGAGAGATTGATATTGCTCTTATAAATTGTAAAATCCTAAATAAATCACTTGATAGGATATTATGCCATTTTATACAAACATATAACCAAACAACATTTATTTTCATATTCGATGTTAAAGGGGGGGTGAAATGCTCGTTTTCACTCAATATCCTGTTAATCTTGAGTACCTATAGAGAAGTACTGCATCCTTCATAACTCCAAAAAGTCTTTAGTTTTATTATATTCATAAGAGAAATGCCGCGTTTCCACCGAAATTACCCGGAACATTTGTACCAGGAACTTTTTTTCCCAGGAACTTTTTTCCCCCAGACCTGTTGCTTTCTGCGTTTCCACCGCGGTGTAAAGTACCGGGTAGATTAGGCAAATATACTGGTGACGTAGGTCTGCGCGCGTTTCTCAATACAAAGTACCGCTGATTAAAAAAAAAAAAAAAAAAGTACGCTGATTTTGGACGTGCATCCTCGGTAGTTGGTTCAGACTTTGTGCATTCGTCTCAGGAGTGTGATGTCCCCGACGAAGCAAGTCCGGTAAGTCTATAAACAGCAGCGTACTTGATAACTTCAGTCTGCTCGTCATGGGCTACTGCAATTTTCCTTACTGTATATTTACAATAAAACGAAATATGATATCAAATACCACTGCCTCCTTTCGTTTTCATTTAAGCATAATAACAACTGCAGAAATGTACTTAGTTCAGGGATATGTGTATATGCAGCCATTACAATGAAACAAAATATTATATAAATTTGCCTTTTTTATTTTCATTTTAACATATAGATAAATTGAATACAGACCAAAGAAAACCTGTTAGATTTACCCCGCAGCTGAATTATATTTTATGTTTAACCACTAAAGACACATCAGAGCCAGCGGCACATATCAGAAGGTCTATCCCAGGAGAGGCTGCTCTCTGTGGATACATGAGGACTGAGCTCCCGCTGATCGAGTGGAGCTCACCGTCTACGAGATCGGCGAAACACATTTTTTAAATAGGCGCTGTCTTTATAAATAAACAACAGATTTGAGTTTCAAACAACTAAATTCTCGCCTGAAATACTTTTAAAATTACATTTCATGACACAATAACAGTAATCTAATATTTTGAAAATGTTGATCCGAATAAATGGTGGTTGAACTCAACCAATGCTGCGTGAACTCAACCAATCAGCATGTTTAGTGCCAAAGTCCCGCCCCCGAAAGTTCCGGAACTTTAAAAAAGTACCACCTCGCCAGCAGGGACTTTCTGTGGGGCATTTTTTTACCCGGAACTTTATTTTAGTTCCTGGTTCCTGCGGTGGAAACACACCAAGTACCGGACCAAGTCCCTAGTTCCTGGGTAAAGTTCCTGCGGTGGAAACGCGGCTTAAAGATAGTCTGTACCGATTTTTCCCGGAAAAACACGATCGCCTAGAGGCGTGACGTGTGGGCGGAGCTAAAGAATCACGAGCGCCAGTAGGATTTTGTGTTGAGCGCGTCTGGAAGCTGTGACACAGATCCAGAGGCTGAAATTTAACAAGAGCAGCATCAGCAAAGGCTTCTCTATGTGGTATGTACTGAAACTGTATATATTTGCTTAGCGGTTTTGGAAAATGACTAAGTTCCACTTTGTCATCTTTTTTTTTTTTTTTTTTTTTTTACGCTGTACATGTGGAAAGTGCAGTTTGATAACAACATCGCATGTTGTTTACTTGATGTGCTTACGCGCTGATAGCTAAGTAAACAACACAGAGATATTTGAAGCAGTTTTACTCGTGCAGTTTGATGACAACATCGCATGTTGTTTACTTGATGTGCTTACACGCCGATAGCTAAGTTAATAACACAGAGATATTTGAAGCAGTTTTACTCACCGCCTGCGGTTCCAACACACGATCGTGACCCTTTTTCGTTGGGATTGCATTATCCTTAAGAAATAAACGATGTGAAAATCCAGCGTCAACCTGGGCCTTGTTTGTAAAACAAGCATCTTCGAAATGCAGGGAACAAACACAAACACTTGCACAACTCCGTTGATGCTCTGTAAAAAATAAACTCCATCCACTGGTCCCTTAATGCTGTTTCTCTTTTGGTAATCTGTGCAGGGTTGTCTTGCCCTGGCAACCAAAAACACACTCCTTTTGTGACATTTCGCGACGCTCTCGCTGTGATGAGTGATTGTCTGTGCACAGCCTCTCTCATTGCTCTGCTATACGGGAGCGCGCGCTCTTCCCGCAGACGTGCCCTTAGGACCCATATAAGGAAATTCCGCTCCATCTAACGTCACACAGAGCCATACTCGAAAAAAACTTTCCGAAACTTGTGACAAACCGGAAGGAGTATTTTTGGAACAGAAATACTCCTTCAAACGTACAACTTAATTTTTGAAACGTTGTCCATGTTTAGCATGGGAATCCAACTCTTTAACAGTGTAAAAAACTCAGTATGCATGAAATACCATTTCACCCCCCCTTTAAAAAATATCATGACAAATTATAATAAGGAATTATTTATAATTACAGGAGTATGTCATCTTACCACAAACTCTTCATGTTTGATAGAATTACAGGTTGTCCGGAATGAATACATTTTAAAGTAAACACTACATAGGGACCATGTCAGCTGGAATGCAGCTTGTCAGTCATAAAGTTTTGTTCTTGAATGAATCTGTGTTTCGAACAAAAAGTTTTAGTGAATGATTCAGTTACAATTAATTTCAATTGTAGTGCCACTGCACCCTCCAAAGCCTCCTGTTTTTGAAGAACCACTTGAGGTTGTAAACTTCACCAGAACATCCACCGGAGATAGTTTTGAGGTAACTCTTTCAGGCACAGCTCCACAAAATTTCCCTCCTAACAGAATCACAGATCTGAGTGCTGAGATCCAGGAGGACACTGTGTTTCTCAGCTGGACAGCTGCTGGTGAAGACCTCGACCAAGGGACAGGTAAATCATACAATTACTATACCAGTCTTTAAAAAGTTTAGAATTTTTTTAATATCTTCACTGACAGAATAAAAGTTGTTTTGAAATTACATTATGAAATTATGTATATTAATTTTTTTTAAACATCTTAACTGACAGAATAAAAGTTGTTTTAAAATTCCATCATGAAATTATGTATATTTAATTGTCTTCCATTGCATTTTGTTTTTCTCAAGCTAAATCCTATGAGATCAGGTGGAGCTTTGGTCTTAAAATGCTTCGATTCAACTTCAGCAATGGTTATTCAGTCAACACAACTGCTGTCACACTTCAGAAGGCTGGATCAGTTGAACAGCATTCATTCAATCTCAATATCACAATCCAAAATGGCACCACACTCTTCTTTGCAGTTCAGATGAAGGACAAACAAAATGCGAAATCTGAAACCTCCAACATTGCTCAAGCTTCAAAGATCCTCCCTGCTCCGATATCTTCAGAAATGTCAAACTTGACAGTTCTTGTCATTTCTCTTTGTGTGGTATTAATGCTCATGTGCTTTATTTTTGCTGTAGTCATACGTGCAGTTAAATGCAGAAAACACTCTCCTCAGAGTGATATGGCATTAATAATCACAGATTAATATCAAATCAATTATCATGTCTTAAAACAATAAAATCTAATCAAACATAATTTCTTAGTTTCTGAATATTTCTGCAGCATGTGTAATCTTGCACAGATTATTAAGAAGGATTTCTGTTTTGTCTGTCACGTACAATTGTCCTCTGTAATACAAAACAAATCCTGAACTCTCTGTGCCTCAATTATTGATTCTGCTTTCACGCACCCCTGGTGGAAGACGACCAGTTTCTAATTAGTAAACAGTAACATTTGTTGAGTTTGCTGAGTTCTGCTCCTGTGTGTGGCTGAATAACATTACATTGTGACCATGTTACCTGTGATATCTAGTGTTGATTCTCATAGTTTCATTTTCTTTCTTTTTTTCTTTTTCAAAATAAATAAAATACTATTTAGTAAATGTCCCAGAAATGTCTCCTTTTTACAGTATTTTCAAAACTCTTCTAAAATACACTCCAGTAAGCCACTGCGGTCAAGCCAGCCACGGTTTGAAAATACATGGTCAAGAAAATGCGTTTTCAGAGTGATTTTTGTTGATTTTGCCCAGACCTTTGAGATTCTGTAACAAGATGTTGTTTTTAGATTGTTGTTGTACTTCTACATTGTTATCCTTTTTATGTATTGGTGTCTTTAACAGTTGTGTTTATTTAAATAATGGTTTTCTATATTTTTCTTTAAAGATCACTTATTAAGTCATTGTTTTATGTAGATATACAACAGCAGAATTATGAAGAAAAGAAGCTGTGTATAGCTAATCTTTCAAAATGCATCACTTTTAAGAGCTACTCTGTCAAAATGCATTTTATTTTAATATACTGGATTGAAAGTTACTCTTAAAAGCATGGTTATGTAATGATATGTAATGTCTGCTCTGAAAGTGAACACCAATAACAAAATAAATGTAAATAAAAAATGGATCATTAGTTTATGATGAAAAATATTTGTTTGTTTAACATTAGAAACATAGAGACCTCAACTACTATATCAATCATACTGCATATGCTATCAAACGATATGCAGCACAGTTTGGAGATGTGACATTATACCCATTCAGAGGGAAAATGATGGGACCTATCTACTCACACCTTGTAGTTTTGAGAGAGAGGGACACAGGAATATTTCCTTATCATAAATTCAAGGAGTGTACTTAAAATCTCTAAAACATACACCGTTTCGGTAGTGACATGAAAATGCCTTTTTACATTAAGTTTCAAAATTTACAAAACAAATAATAATAATAATAAATAAATAAATGAAATAAAAATAAAATATATATATATATATATAAGTAACAACAAGTAACTAGTAAAGTAAAGATTAACTTTTTAATTTACAAGAAAATATCTAAGTTACTTTTTCAAATAAGTAACGCCAGTTACTTTTCTTTCCCCCAAAGCTCTCCCCATGTTAAGAGAAATCGGGAGTAAGATGTTAGTTCTAAATAAATGTGAAAATGCATTAATTCATCTCACTCACAAAAAAAAAAAAAGAAAGAAAAAATCTGATTTAGTTTTCCTCAAAATTTATAAAAATTTTTTTAAAGCAACTCAGAATATGGCTCAAAGCAGGTTCTTCAAAGTAGCCACATTTTGCTTTGATTACTGCTTTGCACACTCTTGGCATTCTCTTGATGAGCTTCAAGAGGTAGTCACCTGATATGGTCTTACAACAGTCTTGAAGGAGTTCCCTGAGAGATGCTTAGCACTTTTTGGCCCTTTTGCCTTCTGTCTGCGGTCCAGCTCACCCCTAAACCATCTGGATTGGGTTCAGGTCCGGTGACTGTGAAGGCCAGGTCACCTGGCGCAGCACCCCATCACTCTCCTTCTTGGTCAAATAGCCCTTGATGCCTTCAGTGTTACTCTACAATTTTCATAGTCATGAAAATAAAGAAAACTTGGTGTGTCCAAACATTTGATCTGGGTTAGGAATCAAACTATCTAATCACTAGGTCACGACTTCCCACTGATTGGTCTCCTTCTGTTGGTGGCTTTTGTTAAAACCACTAAATCCTAATGTAATATGTCCCAAACCACACTACATGATAACATTATTTAATGGTTTTAATGGTTAAAAGTTGATGGTTTGTAGTGGCATTTGTAGTGGAAATCATTAGAAGTTCTGTGACGGTTTCTATTGTTTTTGTCTGCAGTGACACCGTGGGTTTTGTGATGTTACACTCGTAAAAAATAATGGTTCCACAATTTAGGAACCATTCAGTCAAAGGTTCTTTAAAGAACCATCTCTTGCTCAACTTTTTTTTAATCTGAAGAACCTTCTTTTGCCACAAAGAACCTTTTGTCAAACAGAAAGATTCTTCAAATCTTAAAGGTTCTTTATGAAACCATTTAGACAAAAAGGTTCTTCTATGGTATCGTGAAGCACATTTATTTTTAAGAGTGTATTTTCCATAAAATCTGTTTGTAGTAGTGGTGGGCTTATTTGGGAGAAAATCCAGGGCCGTTTTTCACACCCAGTCCGCCACTGCTCAGTAGTCAGTGGTTGAGGGCTGTCTCAATCACAATTTTTTTTTGACGGTGCACTGAAATGTTTTTCTCCCTAAAAAGCTGTGAAGAGGAAGCATCTATGTTCCCTTATAGGAAGTTCTGAAGCTCACAACTTAAAGAGATAATTCGCTACAAAATTACACGTAGTAGATTTTAAAACACAAACTAATATTATATTAGGGAAGTAAAGCACCGAGCTTGAGTTGGGAAGCACAACAGCAGAATGTACAAAATGTAAGTTTTATATAGAAAATGAACATATTCTACTATTAAATGTATAATTTTTTGTCTGTAGCATTATATGGAACTGACCAACAACTTCAGTGATTATAAAATGAGCTCTCTTTTTTATGTGTGATTCAGTCACAGAGAAGTTCGTGTTTTTCTACTTTATGACTTTTCTTACTTCATACACACAAAAAAAGAGCAGAACTTTTACAAAATTAGATTTATTGACGATTTACAATTTTAATCATTAATGATTTTATCATTTCAAAATATAAAGTAAAAAGTAAAAAATGAATAATAAGCCTACAGGTGTTCCTCTGCTGCCATCTACTGGTTATAGTCATAATTTGATGCCCTTTTTTATTTTACAAAAGTGTCTGCCACAAAGTATATTTTAGTCATTCATCTAAAAAAAAATTATGTTTAAATTGTATCCTCTTTAGAGTTTTAAAGTGCTGTGAATAGTTGGGTGAAAAAATTAAAATTGCTTGAATTTATCTCTCAAAACGACACAGGAAGTTCCAAGCATTGTTCAAATAAGTAAGCTAGACATAGAAAAATGAAAGAAAAAAATAGAAAAATGAAAGAAAAAAATATTTATATATAAAGTCAGATAGTGATGAAAGAGGCGAGTTTTCATCTGTCGCTTGAAAAATGTCAGGAAATCAGCACTCTGTATAGGGGTTGGAAGATCATTCCACCAGCCAGGAACGGTAAAAGAAAATGTTCTGGAAAGTGATATTGTGCCTCTTTGCAATGTACCATGAGGCATTGCTCGCTAGTGGATCTCAAGACTTCTGGAGTCAAATACATTAACCTTATTTTTATTATGTATTGTTTTAAAATGTAACAGTGACTTTTAGGGTGTTGTTCTAAGCTCAAATAATTGTACAGCAATATGCAAAGGTATGGCCAAGATACAACCTCATTCAATAACAATAATCATAAAGAGAAAAAAGAAAAAAAAAATCAGCCAGCCCGTCAAGAATTTCATGACAGAACTTGCCATTTTCTAGTGTAAAGGTTGCAGACAAATTGTCAAAAATTGGCATTAGCAACACCTGCTAGGTTTGTATGTAATCTGCAATGTATTGAATGATTTGGATTTTTTAAGCTTTTGAATCTTACAATGAAGGAGACATTTGTGTCAGTTTATGAACTGTATTAAACCCCATTCCACTTGATGTGAACTCATGCCTGATGTCGAGTCATAATTACTCAATATGTAATGTTTAAGAAACTTTGCAACAGGGAAAAACTTATAAGGACCTATAAATTGCCACACTTGGTAACATTTTCAATTTCACCTTTTTTGTGTGCCCATCACCAAAGAAAGAAAGAAAGAGCTTTACACTGGGACTGGGACGAAATAAAGCAAACAAGCAGAACATTCAAAATCCTATAAATCTGAGTTTATGAATTTAACCTATAAAGTCTTATTTTACAGACAAGAAAACAAAGAACACTGGAAAATATTGACATTGTAATTGTATTTATTCAGTCTGACACAATCTACAAGCAATACAAGCGATCATAAAATCAAAATCATTTCCTCAATTTATTAGTCTTCATAACACCTGTCTTTAATTTACTTTTTTAAATTTGCTTTTGGGGAGACTTCATAACTGCTAAAATCTTTCAAAGTCACTTAAAGACAGGTGTAAACCTAACTGAAAGAGACAGTATAACACACAATACAATTAGTTGTGTAACTTGTGTAATTGTTGTATTGTCAATTGTTCTAGAATTCTTCTGATTTCCTCTTATTGCTAGGTAAAAAAGATTCAACTAATTGTCAATTGGGTTTTGCTCAACTTCACGCTTAGCCCTCGGAGAACTGCATGAAGAGGAACTCTGATCTTTTTTCCCTGAAACTCGGCACAAAATTAATCTGCAGGATTTCAGAGAAGCCCTCAGACAAACTGGGTGCCACAAACTTTTTCCTACAGAGAACAAGAAAGACAGTCAGAATCCAATAGACTTGTTTGAGTTTAACAAGAAAGATGGTGATTTCCCAGAAAAATATCTGGTTTATCAGAAAAAGCTTGCTGCTGACTCACTTGTAGCTGTGCATCACCATGTCATTGACATGAACATGCTTGACGGCCGAAGGAATCATCTCACGAAACTAAAACCAACAAAAAACAAATCAGATCAATCCCTAACTGTGTATTCTGGTGTTAAAATTGGTTCAGAATACAGATTTTCCATGCAAGAAGTGTAACAATGTGTAACATTATACAGACTTTAATATTTAATGTACATATTGCACACTGTGAAATAACTGCAGTGAAGAGCCACATACCCTGTTGTTATGCTTTGCTTGTTCCAGACTCGCTGTGAAGTTGAAACACCTGCAGGGAACTCCAGCACTTTGACTGACATCTACATATCTGTGGAGAAAATCATTGATGGTGCTGTTTAATCAAAAAGACAAGGATACATTTTTTACTTTATTTTGGGAAATAGAGGTAGGCACCTTTTTCTAGACTCAGGGTCAGGGTTAGTGTTGTCCACTGCAACGCTTTGGCCTTCCTTTAGAGCGCGTTCACAAGCTGAAACACACTGCTGCCAGGAGCCAAGTGTGTCCTAGAGTTCATGTGCACAGACAATTAAACAAATCATTGTACACATTTAAAATGTTTTTCTCCAATGCTTCTAAATATAATAATATCCTGCTCTTGGGGATCTACTTCTTGTGTCTGGGTTCTCGGTTGTAGTAGATAGCATAACTTACCCTGTTCACATACACGTAGCCCTGCGGAACGATGTGTGTCTGGAAGAACGTTGATTTGCCAGCTGCAAAATAAAAAAAAAAGGGGGGGATGTGTCATAAAAACAATTGGAAGGCTGTCACCTAAAAGGAGAAAAAAAGAAAAAAACTGCTTACATCCAGGAAATCCCACTGCTACAATGACTTCCTGCTTGGTGGATGTGAGGGAGGCATCTGGAGGATCGTAAAGATGTCTTTCAGAATCCAATTTCCTCTGGACAAGGAGATAAAAAAACATAAAAAGTCTTACAGATGATTTGTGCACTACTGATCAAAAGTCTGAGGTTGCAAAGACTTTTTTAAATGTTTTTGAAAGAAGGTTTACAAAGTCTGAATTTATTTAAGAGTAAAACTAAAAATATTGTTCAATATTATTACATACAACTGTTTCCTAAATTAATATATTTTAAAATGGTAATCTAGTCCTGCGATGACAAAACTAAATTTTCAGCATCATTACTCCTGTCTCCAGTGTCAAGTGATTCTTCAGAAATCATTCTAATATGCTGATTTGCTGCTCAAGAAACATTTCTTGTAAATAAATCAAAATTGATAATAGTTGCTCTGCAATATTTTTGTGGAGACCTTTTTTTTTTTTAGGATTCTCTGATGAATAGAAACTAAGATATAAATGTGTTATAATGTTTTAAATATATATATCTATATTTTTTTGTCTAAAATATAAATGTCTTAACTGTTAATTTTGATCAATTTAATGCATCTTTGCTGAATAAAAGTATTAATTTCTTTTAAAAAAGAAAACTTAAGGAAAGAAAATATAGAAAACATGTAAATAAAAAAAAGACCGGTTGTTTACAGGATCAAATTCTGGCAAGCTGAACTGAGCGGGTTTCCAGCCCAAGAAGTATTCCTCTGGTGTGTGAAACTGAAGACCAATGTTGATGGCAAACTGCAGAGAGAGGAGAAAAATATAAAGAAAAAAAGAAGATGAAAAATGTATGTATTTTGTCATAGGCCTGTAAAACTTTTCTTTTTTGTTATACCAAAATGGAGCAAGACAGCACTACCATACCCCCTTGTGGTCAAAACAGAGTAAAGGTACTGCACACAATTTACATAAATATGTAAAATATATAAAATCGTTTAAAATTCAAATAAAAAAGTGTAATGAAGACTGCAGTTAATTTGATTACCAGTCTGTCACTGCAGGAGAAGTCTTTCTTCTTTTTTCCTGGTGCCCAGTTAGCGGGACGTCCTGCTGCATCTGTACACAAGAGAAAACCTTGACTGAGCACAGAAATATGGCATGTTATGGGTCATTTTGCACCATGTGCTGTAAATTAAAAATAATAAAACAACATTAAGTCAAGATTTAGTGCTAATCAATAGATTATGAATCTTTGAAAAAATAAAACTATAAAAATAAAATAATTTTTAGCAACAATAATTTTACGTCCAATCTCAAAAGTTTCAAGAATGCTGATCACAACCACTTGAGGGAGCTCACCTCCTACATAGAAGCTCTGTGACACATCTACAGCCACTCCTCCATTCGCCTGCAAAAACACAACAATGCCTTCACACACACAGGACACTCGAATCAAACCTGCCGCTTGCTGTATGTAATGTAAAACAAATCATACAACTCAATTATGCAATTCCTTTAAAATGCAATCCTACAAATAACCATAAGAGGGATTCACCTTCTCACACAGATGTTCCCACATCCCAATAACAGGCTTCCTGTATATACCAGGGGCTGTGGAAGCAAATACCTACAAAAAATAATAATAATAATAATAATAATAATAATAATGCATTCACATTCATAAAGATAAAAGATTGAGAAATTTAATCAACACAAAATTACAACACCGTTTAAAAGATTGGGATCAGTATCATTTTTTTTTTTTTTTTAAGAAATAATACTTGTGTTCAGCAAGAATGCATTAAATTAATCAAAAGAGACTAAAGAAATTTGTAACAACAAAAAACATGGTTTTCAATAAAAATGTATGCAGTTTCAACAATGATTAATGATTTTTTGAGCAACATATAAGAATGATTTCCAAAGGATCATGTGATAGTGAAGACTGGAGTAATGACCGTTGAAAATCAGCTTTGCATCACAGAAATTACAATTTAAAATATATTCAAACAGAAAACACGTATTTTACATTATAATAAATGCTTTAAAATCTTACCAACCCCAGTTTTATAAACAGTACTGTATGTAAAATAGTCAACGTGTCGTTCACCTGGATGGGCAACTGCAGCGTCTGTAGAATATCCTCAACCTTTGACTTGAACACCTCCGGTCTGAGCTTGCCTCTAGAAATACCCATCTGATTGGTGAAAAACACCACCTAAAAAGAGACGAATACAACGATGAAGATGCTTGCACTACTAACGCAAAAACAGCTATACCAGTATCAATCCTGCAAATTCAGTTCAACACAAAGTAAAAGCAGATTAAAAAGCACCTTGTATCCTTTCTTCAAAAGACTGGCCAGTCTGGGCTGAATCTCTGGGAACAGAATCCTAAACAAAAGTAAAGAAAAGAAAAAAGAAAATCACACGAGACACCACAAAAAGCTGCAGTGTACCGCAAGTTCTTCAACAAGATTCACCTCCAGTCATCTGGACTTGTGGGAAATACTTTTCCAGACTTCGTAGTGATGATGCAGCCATCAATGTCAAACCCTGCAATCTGAATCAGAAATTAAAGCATCAAATATCATTGAAGCATAATGGCGTCACTGATGAAATACTACAAATATGCAGTTCCTGTAAGAACTGTCTTACTTTGGAGCTATCTGGAGCCCCTGCGGCAGTGAAGAGCAGAAGGCTGCCGATCTGTTGCCAGTGACTTTGAGAACAAGAGGAAGATGGAGCAGTGGCTTTGG
The DNA here is from genome assembly GCF_003368295.1 of Carassius auratus. NCBI lineage: Eukaryota > Metazoa > Chordata > Actinopteri > Cypriniformes > Cyprinidae > Carassius > Carassius auratus. Next base: position 183,552 of record NW_020528798.1, on the reverse strand, counting down.
CTGATGGTGACTCCAGCTTCTCACACTCTTTCTGTGCATGTGCTTGGAACTGCTTAAGCTTTTCTTCAGCTGAGGCCTCATCATCTTCATCATCTTCATCACCACCACAGCCTCGTTTCGTGGGAGGGACATCATCCTCTGGGCTGTGAGGGCGTTTTGTCGCCTGAGAGTCAAGCAGTGTTATTTTAGTATTTGATATATAATTTTTTAGTATTTATTAACATTTTAAATTAAATTTGTATATTTTCAGGTTTCAGTTAAAGTTTTATTAATTTTGTCAAGTGCTTTTGTAATTTTTATTATTTAATACATATTTTTTATTTAGCTTTAATTAACATTTTTAAAAGTTTTATTTCACTAATTGTTAGCCTTCAACCTAAACATAGATTATATCCATTTGTTGCCAAGGCAATATTTCTAATGTAAAAGTTTTTCATCAATCACTTATATTGTTTAATTTCAATTAACTAAAAATAATTTGACAATGGTTAAAAAAAAAAGGATAATTTTCTATTAATGAGTTTACAATTCATATGTTTATCTGTTTAGAAAATCCTACATTTATTTATTCTTCAGTACCGTTTATATCCAATGTTTTTCTTGCCTTCTACATAAACCATAGCTGTGTTGATCTCGTCAAAACACTGCTGTGTTCCTAAAGCATAAAATCAATGATATTGTTATAAGCACTTCCACAAAAAATAAATAACTGCAGTAACACATCCATACAACGACACCTAAAAAAATAATAGAAAAAAAAATAAGTGTATACACGTGTGTGTGTGTGTATATATATATATATATATATATATATATATATATATATATATATATATATGTGTGTGTGTGTGTGTGTGTGAGTGTATATATATGAAGAGATGACTCTGTTTTGATTCAATTTCATAAATTATGTTTTTATAGTGTTTTCAGGTTTTTATGGTGTTTTATTATATTAGTTTGCTGTATTTTTTATTTATTTTATTTATTTCTAAAACTTTTGTTTGTTTCATAAAGTTGAACTATTATCATCAAACTCTGCTTAACTTGATGTCGTAGGGGAAAAATATTAATCCTGTGGCTTAAAAAGCATTTTATCGTTTAATTCTGATAAATAGTATTTTTAGAAGAACAGCATTTAATTAAAATAAAAATCATTTGTAATATTTGGTAATCTCTTTACTGTTGCTTTTAAAGTGAATGCATTCTTGCAGAATTTTTTTTTTATTAATTATTAACCACAAAATAAAATGTTAAATATTTTCCCAAACAGTTCTATTAGTCGAGATCTTTATACCTTTTTAGGGGATTTAGAAAAATAATCGTGGATGCTCCTCTTGGGGCCGGACCCATCATTTGAGCTTTTCTGTCTGTCTCTGCTTTCATTTGCTGCTTTTCCTTTCTTCTGAGGAGAGGAGGACTTTTCATTTGGCTTTCCAACAAATTCGACTGTAAATGGGTGGGACTGATTGACCAGATACAGTGTGCAGCCAGCTGTCAAACATCCAGACTCGCCACGTCCCAAACACTGACCGTCCAGGGAACAAGGGTTGGGACCGAGCTGCCGAACACATAGGATGGCTTGTACTCACTTATGCTTTTGTATATTTAAGTATTAGAAAATGCTTTTAAAACACTGGTATTAATAAGATTGACTATCTCAGTAAACCGTAACATACAATGTTGTTTTTACCTGTGTAACCAGAACTTCCTGTTTGGTATAGTTGGCCACAAGTTTGACTGTCAAGAAGAGAAGCACTCAGGTATTCCTTATGAACAGAAACAAACATACTATTTTTGTATTACTAGGATAGATGGGGTGTGATCTAAAAACTCACCTTGATGCCTTGAGCACTTCTTGTCTGTGATTTTGGTTTCAGGGCCTCGACCTAACATTAAAGCTCGACCATCTGCCAGTTCAACCCGAGCTCCGTTCACACTTACTAGTGTGCACTGCATCTCTATTCACAGACGACACCCGATGGACTTCAAGAGGACAAGGTACAGTAAGAAATAGAAGTTAGATTCAAAAAGCCTGACTAAATGCTAAGTTGCCTTTCTTTCTTTCGTACGTTTGCTAATGAGCTAACGTTAATTACGAATATGTAAGCAAATAACTGCAAGTCATTAGCTATCTACGTCAACTTAGTTTTAATACGTAAGTTACTTTAGTGTTTCTTTTCTAAAGATGAACTCATTCGGACTTTGAAAGCGGAGGGCTCAATCATTGTGTAGGCTCAAACTAGCTCTACAACCTGCGCAGTCTGCGTGTATCTACAGACGCCATCACAATTATATCTCAGTCAAACCACCATGATTTTACTTTAAAAACAAAATACAAAATCTAAACAGCGCTTACCAGTTGCCTAAAACGTTACGTTAACTTCTTGTGGCTCAGTTGTTGTACAGACTGTTCTGGTCCGACACGTGAATATCTCCGATGTGGAACAGCGACATCTATTGTTTGATTCCCATGTCGTCATTTGTTACTATGTTTACTGTAGTTTCTGACATACCACCCAACAAACATGAGACGTCTATACGACGTGCAGATCAAGTCTAAATTGGGTCGGTCGGTCTGGACCATATCTGGACGTCCACTCGACGTGCAAATCCGGTTCATATCTGGACGTTGAACTACGACTGTAATCTGCTGTTTAGATTTTGTATTTTGTATTTATTTTAATTTCAATCTGTTGGGTAATTCACAACTTTGTTTATGTGTTTGTGTGTGTGTTTGTTTGTTTTGTTTCTGTTTGTGTGTGTGTGTGCGCACAGCTACAGCTTAATGTCTTCACGACTCATAATTTGTGTTCATAATTTGCTGATGTCTTGGCTTCTGGTGCAAAACTAAATCGGATAAATCCCAAGCCTATGCTGGCACACATACTTGAGGGTATGTCAAAAGTAGAGTTGGTCCCCTCACAATTTGGTCCTGTACCTTGTGGCAGTAAACTGTCTTACCAATGTCCCCCTATAGCTGCAGGTGTTCCTGATGTTAATTTTCCCCCACTACCTGTGCTTGGTTATGAGTTTAGCTGTAATTTAAAATTTGTGCCCACACACCATCAAGCACTTCATCTGGAGTCTATAAAGGTTACCCATAGCTCAGCTTGCCAGATTGAAGAGGCCACAAGACTACAGTCAAAATGCACTGCTTGGGGACAGATTCGGAAATCAAGGGTTACTGCAAGCAGGTTCCGGGAGGTTTGTCATGTGGTTGGGGATTCAGCTAGTCAGTCATTGGCCACAAGAATCATTAAGGGCACAAGGCAGACAAGTGCTATGAAACGTGGCCTTGAACTTGAGCCAGATATTTTGAGAAAATATTCTGAGACAGCCATTGTTAGTGTCCTAACATGTGGCTTTATTATCAACCCAGAATCGACGAGTCCACGATCCATCTGAAAAATTCCAGTTTGGACTAGTGGAGGTAAAAAGCACCTCTGCTGACAATATTGCTCAGGTTCCGTTTGTGAAAATTCAGAGAGGAATAGCCAAACTTAAAGAGACCCATAAATACTACTGGCAGGTACAAGGTCAGCTTGCAGTTAGTCTTCATTGGTGTGACTTTGTGACTGACACGAAATCAGATTGCACAATACAGAGGATCTGGCGAGATGATGCGTTCATAGCATCAATGAAAGACAAGCTAGACATGTACTATTATAACGTTTACATGGGTGTCTATCTGTCAGCGGTATGAATGGACAGTTTCTGTTCATATGTTACTATGAATTTAAGATTTTTTTCTTATGTGTATATACTCTATGTAGTTGAGTAGTATGTAGCATATTTTGTAGTGTAGATCTTTTGTAACATATTAGAGAAATCACAAATTATACTGTAACATTAAATATACAGTGCTTGCTCTTAATTAGATGTAAATATGTACATACCAAGCTGAACACATTTTGTATTCAATATTCTGTAACGTATATGATATGCATACACATTTACTGGTTGTATATATTTATTTAATACAATGTGTGAAATAACAATGAACACCAGAGCAGAGTTGACAATTTTTTTTCATGAATTATTATAAAAAGACTTCATTATCAGCTATTTCATTGTGTCTGTCCAATTAATTAATATAAATAGTTTCAATATACACAAATTAACTTTTACTTTACAATAAAAAAGTAAAAGCACATTTAATGATGGTAAGTATTAAAGGTATGCATTGCAACTAACTGAAAAAACTAAAAAAATAAAAAATAAAAAAATAAACTGTCACAAGTTAACACTACTATTAATCGGTCATTCTAATAAAATCTAACATGCTAATACACAATCACTGTTTAAGAAACATTGGTCCCTGATAATTAACCATAAAACAGCTATTATGCCAGATCTGATTAACACTTCCTGACAATGTCAGTGGCACAACAGAATCCCAGATGTGGTTTTCCTTGACCCTTCGAATCACCCTTTGCACCAGAATTCGGAGGCGGAATTCATTACAGACAATGCTACTGTGTACAGACAGACTTGAGAGAATGAGAACTATATTTATAGAAACATTTAAGTGCCCACTTTTATGTTTACGTTGTGCTTAGGCTTTTTGACATTAGATGCATTATATAAATTACTTTGGAATAATTCAGCACATCTTAGAAGATTCAAAAATATGACTTGGAGTCTGAAAAATATGGTATAAAATATTTTGTGGACCCATTTGCTTTGGTCCTGAACCCCAGATCGAAAACCCTTGCATTGTAGTATATAGTGTTTTTATTATTATTATTATTATTATAGTGCATGCAGATAATATTTAGGCACACAAACACTTGACTATTACATGAATTAAGAATACCATATTTAAGAATTTTATGCTAATTGCAGTTTAAATAAAAGTGAAAAAGCTTAAAAAGTGAAGCTCCAACAGGTGAACATAATGTGTGGACCCAACTAAACTAAATTGTTTGTTGTTATTTGTTATCCACTGTATAATGAGTGAAATGTATTTTATTTTTATGTTTTTTGTGTTTGTGTGTGTGTGTGAACACACTGTTTCTTTAAGTTTATTTACAAGTAGAAAGATAAATTGCATGGAAATAAACATGAGATTTAATTGAATGCAGCCTTGTCGGGTAGAAGTAACTGAGAGGCCAGGAAGGAGTTAGGAAGGCTCAGTACAACAGGGTAATTTTCCAGTTGCTCAAATTTATTAGAGACATGCCGCCAATCAGTGATGATTAAGAGTGATATTTCAAAAAGAAACAAAAACAAAGAAAGTAACAAAAATACAACAAAACAAGCACTGAAACTACAAAACACAAAAGAAATGCTGTCAACAGCAAAACCTACAACTCAACCACTTGCAGGGGTACGTCTTTCAGTTCATACACATCTCACAGCAGACATGCACTTCAAGTCAAACTGTTTCTGCTTTCACACAGCTCTTGATAATCATAGTCCACGGGACATAAACCCTACACATTTTATCAATGAACACTTTAAACACATTGCTTCCTTCCCCATAGCCACAACACAGTCAGATATTAAGTGGGCGCTTTGGTGATGACGTCCTCCCGATCGTCATCACAAGCCTAAGAGTGTTTATTTTGTCCAGAAATCTGAACTCAATTTTAACCTCCTAGAGACGTCCTGTGTAAGTCGATATTGGACGTACAAAAGACGTCGAAAAAAGACATTATAAAAACTTTCATTCTGGTTCTTTGGGGGACGTCATTTCAACGTCCGACAAAGACGTCGAAAAGACGTTGAAAAAAGACGTCATAAAAACTTTAATTCTGGCTCTTCGGGGGATGTCATTCCAACGTCCGACAAAGACGTCGAAAAGACGTCGAAAAAAGAAGTCATAAAAACTTTCATTCTGGCTCTTTGGGGGACGTCATTTCAATGTCCGACAAAGTACTTTTGCTCAGTGGGCACGTTATTAATGTACTACTATACAACTGTGATCTTAATAAAGTCTACCAGCGGGAAACTATATAGATAGATAGATGGATGGATGGAGGGAGGGAGGGAGGGATAAGCAAACTATTTTGAACGGTTTCAATGTTGAAAAGGGCTTTTAAACCTTTGTGTAGTCCCTGAAAATCAGTACAAAGAAAGAAATGTATGTCAGAAGAAATGTATGTCTATTCAGTTTATATATATATATATATATATATATATATATATATATATATATATATATATATATATATATATATTAAAATTTTTTGTTAAATGACAAATCTCCAATTTACATAAGTATTATCATGCAATAGGATATCCTGCTAATAATTATGTCTTCTCTTGGTAAACATAGTTTATTTACTCTGCATAATTATGTCTTGGTAAACATAGTTTATTTACTCTGCATAATTATGTCTTGGTAAACATAGTTTATTTACTCTGCATAATGCAGTACCAACTGCCATATGTTTTTTGTCTCAAAGCTATGCAGCCCCGCACATGACATCCAGATGAAGAAAAAATGGATATAGTGGCCATGAATCTATATTATTTTCATAACTTCATTGCAACATTTTCTTTATTCACTCCATTGTTATAGTTAAATCATTGCCAATTTGTACGAATTTGTTCCTCTGACTAGACAGATGCGTAGTTTAATGCTAAAATAGTCTTTGTCTATCACACAATATGTTTTCTGTGAAATAATACTAGACAAACTAGCGCTACTGCTGACTACTTCTGACTGGTTCTCACTATTGACAGCTGACTGTACTTGTACTTGACAGATTGACAGCACTATTGACTCTTCTAGACTCTAAACCAAGGCAAAAGTTATGCATTGTATTCTAGCCTTTACCTAAAATGAGTAATCGTCATGAAACACAATTAGTCATAGCAACAAATTCTAAACTTGCAGCCACAATATTTCCTTCCCAACACCTTTGTTTTTTACAGATAATTATTACTGGATATTATAGTCAGAAATGTTTACCTCAAATAGTCTGCATTGAAAAGAGATTTAAACAGCTTAATAAAATGTCAACCTGTAGAGGGAGGGGTCAGAGGTGGTTCCTGGAAGAACAAAAAAAATGAAAAGGTTTATTTATGGGTGTGTTTGTTGGGTGTGCTATTAAATATTTGAGCTTTTGCCATAACGACAAACACATTCTCACAGTTGTTACACATTAGATAAGCGAGAAAGTCATCTGAATGGTTTTGTATCTCCATATGAAGGTAAGTGTATAATGAATGCTCTGTTTAGAATAAAGTATGAAAAAATTATGAGACACCAAGTTTCAATTGTGCGATATGAGGTTGCAATTGTTACAAATGTAGCCATAAATGGGAAATTGTGAAACATTTTTAAATTGTGATTTGAATCGTTTCAGATTTTTGTATAATATGTTAAGGGGGGGGGGGGGGGGTGAAGTTGTTTACACTGTTAAAGAGTTGGATTCCCATGCTAAACATGGACAAAGTTTCAAAAATTAAGTTGTACGTTTGAAGGACAAATTTTGTTCCAAAAATACCTCTTCCCGTTTCTCACAAGTTTCGGAAAGTTTTTTTCGAGTATGGGTCTGTGTGACGTTAGATGGAGCGGAATTTCCTTATATGGGTCCTAAGGGCACTTCTGCCGGAAGAGCGCGCGCTCCCGTATAGCAGAGCACTGAGAGAAGAGACATTCACTGATCAGAGCGAGAGCGAAATGTCACAAAAGAAGTGTGTTTTTGGTTGCCAGGGCAAGACAACCCTGCACAGATTACCAAAAAAAAAAAAAAAAAAACAGCATTAAGGGACCAGTGGATGGAGTTTATTTTTACAGAGCATCAACGGAGTTGTGCAAGTGTTTTTGTTTGTTCCCTGCATTTCGAAGATGCTTGTTTTACAAACAAGGCCTAGTTTGACACCGGATTTGCATATAGTTTATTTCTTAAGGATAATGCAGTCCCAACGAAAAAGGGTCACGATCGTGTGTTGGAACCGCAGGCGATAGGTAAAACTGCTTAAAATATCTCTGTGTTGTTAACTTAGCTATCAGCGCGTAAGCACATCAAGTAAACAACATACGATGTTGTCATCAAACTGCACTTTCCACATGTACACCTTAAAAAAACAAAAAAAAACACAAAAAAAAAGATGACATAAAGTGGAACTTAGTCATTTTCCAAAACCGCTAAGCAAATATATAGAGTTTCAATACATATCACATAGAGAGGTGGTTGCTGCTGCTGCTCTTGTTAAATTACAGCCTCTGGATCTGATTCTGGATCATAAATATACGCTGAATCTGACTGTTAGCCATGGTTTGTTTTGGATGATGTTTTTCCTCACGGTAATGTCACAGCTTCCAGACGCTCTCAACGCAAAAGCTTAATCGCGCTCGTGATTCTTTAGCTCCGCCCACACGTCACGCCTCCAGGCGCTCCTGTTTTTCCGGGAAAAAACAGTACAGACTATCTTTCTCTTATAAATATAATAAAACTAAACACTTTTTGGAGTCATGAAGGATGCAGTACTACTCTATAGGTACTCAAGATTAACAGGAGATTGAGTGAAAACCAGCATTTCACCCCCCCCCCCCCCCCCCCTTTAAGAAATGTAATTCACAAAATTTATTATTTATATATGTATGCTTTTAACTTGATTTTTTTTCTCCCTTTGTCTGTCTTTGTGTGGGACTGAAAACCAGTCGGTATCCATTTACTTCATAAGCTCTGGCTGAACAAACCCAGTGCTCTTACCCTGGAAAACTCACTGTACATTGAGAGTGATTGTTTTGAACTGACTTGCTAAACAGAGCTAATTCATTATGGCACGTGAACAAGACTACTACAATATCATGTATGGCCTGCAGGAGCTTGATTTTGAAGGGAAAGTAGTGCCCAGTGATCTTGTACTAATAGGTGAACATGCCTTTCCACTTGCCATGAATCCAAGAGGTCAGGTGCTAATGGCCGCATCTCATTACGGTCAGGGACGTGTGGTGGTGTTGGGACATGAGCAATACCTAACAAGCTTCCCTGGCCTGATAGAGAATGCCCTAATGTGGCTCATGCCATGTACCGGTGATGCTGGCGTTGTAGGGATTCAGAAGAGTTTACGTTCACTAGCTGAAAACTTGAACTACTGCCCTATCAAGACAGAGCTAGGAGACTTTCAGAATGGATTAGCTATATATATCACAGATGCTTACAGTGTCGAGAGCTGTGCAAAGGATCTGATCGCTTTCATCAAAGCTGGGGGTGGCTTGATCATTGCCGGCCAGGCCTGGAGTTGGGCTGAAGCCCACCCAGAAGAAAACACTTTAAGGAACTTCCCAGGAAACAAAGTGTGCAGTGTTGCAGGAATTTACTTCTCGGAACACCAAGGAGAAGTTGGCATCTTTCCTGTTCCAGGAAGCATCCCTTCCAGTTGGCTTTCTGTATCGTAAGTTCAACAGACATTCTTATTTTTTTACCCATTCTGTAAGAAAACAAACATTTCATAAGCTGTTTCCAATTGTTTCTTTTCAGGATAGGCAAGGACTTTAAAGATGACCTACAGTTCCTGCTAGAAGGTGTGTCTGAGTTTGATGTCCAAGGTGGGGCTATATCATCTGAGGTGATGGTGCACGGACCATTAGCATTTCCTATCGCAGTTACTCCAGCTGGAAAAGCATTCATTGCTGGTGCCTATTATGGGCAAGGTCGTGTAATCCTGCTTTCACATGAAGGCTTCATGGGACGGGAATCTCTGTCCACTTTCCTGATCAACGCTATCAAGTGGCTGGACGAGGGTCGCAAGGGTGCTATTGGGATTCTACCCAACCTAAAGGGAGCCCACACAGTACTGAGCAAATCTGGTTTAGATTGCCAGTTAACTGGTTTTAAAGAAGATCTAAGTGTTTATGTTTGCACTTCATACAGTGATGCCCAGTGTGCAGAGATTCAAGAATTTGTGGCTGAAGGCGGTGGTCTTATGATTGGGGGTCATGCCTGGTATTGGGCCCAGACCCACTGCAGCTGCAATGTGATGACTGATTATCCAGGAAATCACATTCTTAATAAAATGGGATTGTGTCTCTTGGGCAGCACTTTGGGTGGAGGGTTATACAAAGCCCCAGAAATTGAGCATAGTTGTAAAGAGGGGTACCACTTTCGTAGCATGCTGCATCGGTTTGCTGAACATGTAAGCCTGGGGAAAGAACTGACTAGTCATGAACAGAGCTGCTTAAAACAGCTGGGCAATGACTGTGCCAGTTACCTTCGCATGCAATCTCATGACAGTACTGCCTATACTTCAGTGGTAGGTCTTCTTAGTGACATAGTGAAGGAGGTAGGTGTTCCACAAGTGTGTAGTAACTGCCCTGTTCAAAGTGCAAAGGACCATCTGATGCTCCGTGTTGGGACTGAGATTTACAAGGTGTCACCTGATCCTGATGCCCTTCTTCCATACATCATTAAGGACAGACCTAACTTGCCAACTGTGTCTAATGCAAGAGTTCAGATCACTGCCAACACTGGAGGTACGAACGTTTTCCCCCTAAATAATATTCCTGGTTTAAGTTTCAAAATACTTGAACACTTTAAAATAAGAATAAAAATTACTTGTTTCAGCTTGTGAAGAATGGATAAGCACAGGTTTATATCTTTCTCCTGGAATGAAGACGTACATAGCAGTACCTCCAGAGATTGTTGGGAAAAAATGGCAGGTGATAAATCAAGTCTACACATGTATCCAATCAAGGAATAGTTGCTGCATATAGTATACTTGCCATGATAGATACAACTTTATTTCTCATAGTTTTGGAGAGCATGTTATTAACATGAGGGGATAACACTTTATGCAGGTGCAGCTTGGTTGTCAAACAGATAATATTGGTGGAGCAGACGTTCTGAAACGGGCTCCTGTGGTCCATGAGCGATTCCCTTTGGACACAGAGATGGTTCAAGTCTGCAATCTATGGGGAGGGCTCATCTACCTAATAGCACCTCCTCAAAGCGAAGTGGATGGGGTGGAAATTGTCGTGCAGGTGTCAGTACAGGCTCCATATTTCAAGTCTGGTAATAATTTTGAATGAGCATCACAGTGAGGTTTCTATTCAGAACATTTAATATTGTTTTGTAAAATTTTTCAATGCTTACTTGTTTCCTCCTTTAGGAGTGACCAGTGTAGCTGACTGGGTGGACGGGATCCGTCAAGCACCTGCCCCCTGGGCAGAGCTTGAGTTTGAGAACATCATCATGACTTTAGAATCAGAATATATAAGGAATCTGGACTGCCCTGATGAGGTGGCTAAACTTTGGGACAGCATAATGAGAAGCATCGCTGACCTTGCAGCAAGGCCTCCCAAGTTTCCCCGCAAGGAGCGGTTTGTTGCAGATGTTCAGATCTCTCATGGTTGGTGGTATTATTAAATACTCTCAGAATCTTTGTTAGAATAAAGAAGCATCACTACTACAACAGAATCATGCTATTAATATGAATTACACTCACACTGTCTTGATGATAACACTGTTCCCCCTTTTCCCCTTGCAGGTTTCATGCATGCTGGATATCCTATCATGATGCACTCCACCTCTGCCCCAGCTCTAGTAAATGTGCAGCAAGCCTATAAAAGTGGTATTTGGGGATCCATTCACGAGCTGGGTCATAACCAACAGCGTGGAGTTTGGGAGTTCCCTCCACACACCACCGAGTGCACTTGCAACCTTTGGTCTGTGTATGTGCATGAGGAAGTGCTGGGTTTAAATAGGTCAAATGCTCATCCAGCCATGACTCTAGAAAACCGCCAGGCTCGTACCAAGATGTATTGCAGTGGCGGTAAAGATTTAAAAAGTTGGACTATGTGGACAGCACTCGAGACATACATGCAGGTGCAAACAGACTGCTAAAATTGTAATATTTATGTAATTATTATGAAAAAGAAATAATGTAAATATAAAATATTTATACCTTGGTTTTTTTTTTCAGTTACAGGAAAAATTTGGCTGGGATGCTTTCAAAAAAGTTTTTACAGCCTACCATGATATGAAAGGAGTGCCAAAAGACAATGCAGGCAAGATGAATCTATATGCTGAGACCTTCTCCAAGGTGGTCAACCTGAATCTTTGCCCTTTCTTTAAAGCGTGGGGTTGGCCCATCGAGCCCAGCACACAAGAAAAGATCTCTCATCTCCCTGAATGGAATGACCATCCTATGGTCCAGTATGCATAGGAACATCTAAGATAGTGTTAAAAATGTACAGTGCCAGTTTTAATCTAATGGGTTAGATTAAGTATAAAAATGATAAATGCTTACTTGGAATGTCACAGAAGTTAACCTTTCTTATAAGTACATAGATGGGCAATTGATTCATGTCAGTTTAAGTTATGGAATATTCAGAGCACTTGATATTAATTAAAGGTGGCAGTAGGCTAGTGGGCTAAGGTTAAACAGAATCACACATTATACTTTTCATAAATACTGAAAACTGCGTGAACTGCAATAAACAGTATGGCATGGTGTATTTCCTTTCCTTTTTTCTATCAAAGAGAATAAATCATATATATTATTTTATAAGACTCTGAATGGTGCATAATGTTTATGTGATTTGAAAATACAGAATAAAGCCCTGTTGCAAATGCTCAAGAGACTTGATAAATTCATGCGAGCCTAAGATTTGCATTGCCCACTGAATAGCTCATTCACTGGTGCATCAGAAAATTGCTGAAGTAAGTCGATCGTCTCATCTAATGTGCATTCTACAAGAAAATTACTGTGTTTAGGGGCAGTTGCAGCACAACTTAGGATGGGGCAGCCATTTTGAATGACGCAGCAGTGAGCGTTCCATATGTACTCTGGGATGTTGACACTTTTGACAATGTTCTTTATGATCCAGTTGTTAGAGGAAGAAATTGCACCAACCAGTACATAAATCTGATGACAATTGGAATTGAACAAGCTGGTCAGTTTAAACTCATGTTTGTTCCAAGTGTTCCGATTCAGCGTTCGCATTGGTCAGGGTAAAGGTGGCATTATGACTTGGAACTAAAAGAGACTGAAAATCATTCATTTCTGAGGTGATTTAATGGTATTTTTTACTTCAGGAAAACTCATTTTTAAATCTAAATGATCCCTAAGTCTCCACAGTACTAGCTTCTAACTTTGGTGATAAATGTAATAATGCTCAGATCTGATCTATCAGAAATTATGACCTCAATCTCTAAAAATGTATCAGCAGGAGTAAAGGAATTAGCTGTTTAACTGCATGATGTCCATTGGAGTTCAAGTGTCCCAGTCAAATCCTGAGTTTGTGTAGTCTTCATTCAGAGCCTGATTTTGTCCCAGATAGATGTTTGGGTTCTGCTGCAACAGTTTACCAATCTTACATTTTACTGGACCATGAGGGATTCACCAACTAGCAAAACATCATAATCAGCAAATCAACTACTGTACATACAAATCTAAAAGTTAACCCTTTATTTCTAATTATTTTTTTTGCTGATGTTTTTAAACTCCAGTGAATGTCTCTCTGGGTAATATTCCATTGAATTATTATAATTTTATTTTATTGTATTTCATTCCACTATTGTATTTTATTTTAAAATCGGTTTCTGGCAAAAAAAATAAAAATAAAAAAATTGTGACAAGCTGTCAGTGTATTTTGCCATTAAACACCCTTTTATCAGTTTTCAGCCAAAATCAATACAGAAAGTAAAAAGACTATATATATATATATATATATATATATATATATATATATATATATATATATATATATATATATATATATATAGCTTTCTAAATCAAATTTGAAAAAGCCTTTTATGGAAAACAAAACAAAGAATTAAAGAATTTAGGTTCAAAAGCAGAAATATAATTATAATTATATAATATATTCTATTTTTTTTTTTTTTTTTTTCATAAGCATGTAATTATTGTTTTGTTAAAGTAAGAATCCAACTGGATTTTCAAAAAGCAACAATCCACACAGAAAGCACTATACATTAATAGATATAACTCACCTGTGGCTCTATAAACCAGCGTGTCTCTCTGGAAATCTGGAACTTTCTTAGAAGAACTTAAAAATTAAGAAATTAGCCACCACATGTCCATCTGCAGGGCCTAGGAACACGCCAATAAGGAAACGCACAATAGAAACTTCCATAATGCAACAGACTAAATACAGCTGAATTTAGATGTATAATATCACAGCTCTCCTGTAGCACTCCTCTCTGTTTTTACTCCCCGTGTCTGAGAGCATTACAGATCACATGCTAGATCTAAATCTAGCAACATTTGGAGTAGTTGATAACATAATTAAATTTAGTTGCACATTAACTTACGTTAGTTATGTTTCATTTTTCCAGAAAAGGTTGTGTGAGTGTCAGGGTGTTTGTTACCCATGACTCAATAGTGACCTCATGGGAACACACTGGTGTCTGACCTTCACGTAACCTGAGAAAGGCTCTGATTAACAGAAAAAAACTGGTGCCCTCCATTTTATGCTTACTGTTTGAATTCCTGATCACACACCAAAGGTAAATCAAAGACAACTGCTTTATTTTTAATAGTGAACACGTTTCATGTCTAGCTAAAGATATCAGAATGGATAAGGTAAACAAATCTGGCACACTAATATCCCCCTGGACTAAAGATTCTTTTAAGAATTAGTAATAATAAAGCTGATAAAGTTAGTAATAATCTATGATGTAACTGTTTGGAAATAAAGGTGGAGGGACACCAGATTATTTGTCTACGTAAGTATTAATGATTCATCGTATTACAACAGTGTGAGTTTAGTATTATTTATATACTATTAGCATGCATTAATATTCTGAGTTAGATTTTAAGGTTTTCATTGTTACCGTTGTGGTGTTTTTGTTGTTGTTGTTTTTATTTATATTTACATTAATTTATATATATATATATATATATATATATATATATATATATATATATATATATATATATATATATATATATATACACATAGACAGACAGACAGATAGATAGATAGATAGATAGATAGATAATATAAAGACAAAACCTGAATATACTGCATACTGCAATTAACTGACAAACAAACAAATAAATATATGTATAAACCCTTGAGCTAAATCCAGCATTAATTTCAGGTTTATGCTATACTTAGTGCTTGTCAAAATAATACTTTTCCTTGGCTTTTTGTTCAGTAAAGCAGCGGGTTTTTGTTGGTTTAAGAAATAAGCTGCCATACTGTCATACTATTGTCGATATACACGTTGTGTCTGAGTCATCTTACCAGTGTAAACTAACACTAGATGGCAGAATAGTGACAGAATTCATGTGCCATTAGAGCACAGCAGGTCTCTGGGCCTCAGATTCCTACAGAATATATAAAAAGGTAGAAAAATAAGAACAGCTGTAGAATTTTTGAATCATATTTTCTTCATCCTATGCATCCTATATTACTTACATTGCCTTAACTTATTGATTTTATGATATAACACTACTAAATCTAAAAATAATAAGGCTACTATGAAAGAAAATAAAATTGATCATACATCTGATGGTCATGCTGAATCATTAACAGTTCAACATTCAGTAAAGCCATCTGAAGATATATGTGAGTTACATATAAAGTATATAATTACACATTATTTAAATAGATGTGTTAAACAGTTAAATCTTACATATTACCATCACACAAGTCGGTTTAAGTCCAGTATCACGTACCTTTATGAAATGGTTTCAAAAGAAACTCTTTGAGACAATGCACCTTTAAAAAGCTACATATCTGTGACTCTGTCATCAGACCCGCAGTAGTGCAAAGGTGTGGAACGGGCAGAATTCAAACATCCTCCATCCACTCTCCTCCTCTGTGTCCTTTAAGTCTATGCATTACAGATTTATTCATACATTTCCAATATATTTATGCATGAGTTCTCTCCACTCACCCCTCCCTGCCTGCACACCCCATCCCATTACTGTAATCCATCACCCCAGCATCATCCGCCATGCAAGCAGCCCCTGAGTTGCCATGACAACCACCTCAGGCCCCAGCTCTTTGCAACCATGCTCTTATTGGAAGGAAAGCTCAGGCAGTCTGAGGCTGTCTGGTGGATGCAGTAATTGGCTTGGAGTCTCCAATCACCCCCAACACCTTCCAACACACACACACACACACACACAATCATACACATATGCACAAATAATTCAACAGACTTTTTTGAGTTAGAACTGAATGTTATGGACAGAAATCTGATTTTAGTGCAAACGGGTTTAATTTTTGTGGTTTGGCAAAAGCATGAAAAGGACAGGCATATTGGAATTCCAATTGTGTTTGAAAAGGAAAAGTATGCTTTACTTGTTTTTTTTTTTTCTTCCTTTTTTTAACTATGAATTGAGACTAAATAATTAAAACAAACTTTTAAAAAAAGTGTGGCTCAAATATACAGATTTTTGGTTAGTTAATTGTGTTTCTCCAAAACAGGCAGGGAGAAGGTGCAAATATCTGTTTTACAATTCACTCTTCCAATTAAAAGCACAGCTTTACAGTTCAGCGTGTCTGCTAGATTGCATGTCATTTATCAATATGTAATGTTCTAGCTGCAGGACAGAGAGAGAGAGAGAGAGAGAGAGAGAGAGACTTATTTTATATTTCAAAAACCATTTTAAAATGGTTGCAGCCAGCCAGTTAGTTTTTTTTTTTTTTTTTTTTTTTTACTGGCAGAGGAAGCACATATCTGTATGTAAGTATTAAAAGTGCTACACTTTTTCAACCTAAGGTCTGAAAATTAGTCAAGGCTATTTTGCACCAAGACATTTCCACTACTTTTATGTCCCTCTCAGAATGTAGCAGGCCGTTTTTCACTGCTGTGCCTTTAAGTCATCTTGTTCACACTCTCTTCACATGTAAAATGAGTAACAGCTCTTTCTGCACTTTTTCAAGGGCTGTGAGGTCTCTGTTACGCCTGAGACAAGCTTTGAGTTGTAGTATCGCTGGAAACCCTCTGTTTATTGCTTTGTGAAATATTCATAAAATTGGGGCTGCAACCAACGAGGATTTTTATAATCGATTAGTCTGTCAAATATTTATTCAATTAATCTGTTCATTTCAATTAATCAAGCTAACCAAGTTATGTTCCAAATTTGAAGTTGATATCACAAAAATTGTGCTTCTTGTGAGGTTTTATTTGTGCACTATATCAAAAATAAACAATAACTGTATTGATATTTTTTTATGCAGTTTTCTTTCACAAATTCATTGATTTCTGCCACAATATCACTTCTATTACAAACAGTCACCAAATATGGAAGCTTGACTGTTAGCCTATTCAACAATATGTTTTGTCAAGGTAAAAAAAAAAATAGATTTTCTAAAACACAAGCCTCAAAATCAAAGTCTGTTTTTATTTATTGATTTTTACCCCTAAAAGGACAACGTATCCCCTGAGATACAAACATTTAGAGACAGATTACAAAAAATGTTAACATCTAATTAATAACATTTGAGTGAACCTAATAAGCTAATGCTAAACAATAGCTTAAACAGGTCATTCCCTTCCAACATGTATAATTGTGTGAACTAGATCAACTTTTTATTGCTGGCGCATGTTCAATAATTAAAGTCATCTGAAGTTTAACCATGATTCCTTGCTGGCGACGATTCTCTTTATACAAAATGGAAATAACTACGTGATTTTCTAATGTGCAGATGAGGATACAACAGTAAAGTCTAAGTTATGCACTGAGAAAAACATAGTAAACAGCAATATCTGTAAGTGCTTATCAAGTATGAAGCATCCTCATGTTTAGTTTCACTTACTTTTTCTTGAGAAGTTCTATTTACTCATTTTACAGATACTTTTTTTTTCCCACAGAAGCACTAATTAGTACTGGAAATGGGATTTGTGCACAGTGCACAGACTCGATTAATCAATAATCACATTTGTTGTTAATTATTTTCATTAGAAATTAATTGTGAAATAAAATAATCATCTAACCAATGTGTCTACAAGTTTTGTGAACAAAGTTCTTTTATGTGTACTTTTAACGTATTAATATGTACATGTAGGCTAAAATATAGGCCCAACATTTAGGAGTAAATAAGGTACAAAGATATACCTTTTAGCTTTTATCGCCCCAATGACAGTACCTTTTTCTGAGAGTGCAGGACACTATAATGCACTAATCATATGACCTGATTATACTTTTATGGTACATTTGTCCCTTTTGAAGCTTGAAAGCTCCAGTTCCTATTCATTATAAATGGATGTAAAATAGCTCCCAGTGCATTTGTCAAAATGAGTTTTTTAATCATTAGTTGAACTACTTTTGTAATGCTTCAAAAAGATCCAAATAAAATATAATCTTTGATTTAAAATACACAAAAAAGTCATACAGATCCTCTGTTGCTAAACAAAGTTAAATTAGGTATTTCAGCGCTGCTCTACTGGAAACATCACAGAAGACAACATCTGATAATGGTAATTTTTCTTTTTTTATTTCCTGCTTGTCAAAATGGACAGAAATAAAAGAAAAGACATTCTTTAAAATGGATCACTGAGCGGCAATCATCAGAGCCGCTCGGTCCCACGAGGAACACCCATTTCAAGTTCAATGAAAACAAATGTACAACTCAGTCCTGAGTCAGAACACGCTTCTTTTCTCCATACGTCTGTTTTATTTTTCTATGGACAGTTACAAGAAAGGAAAACACTCACGCGTCCTCTCGCACAAGAGTATCTTTTTTGTCTGTGTTAGTGGGGGGGGGGGACTGCAAGCAAAAATCACAGCACAACAATACACAGGTAGAGAAGACCCTGCAAAATCAGCAAGACAGAATAAAGACAAAAAGAGCACAGATCTCAACTGAAGCTGGACACAGAGAGGACACAGTGGTCCATGTTGAAACGGAAATGTAGTTGCCCTCCATTTTAACAATCTGGTTAAGCGTTGTGTACCCATAATCCCTCATCATCCCACATAATGCCACTCATACTCACATTACTAAGAATACAATCACATCATCATGACACCACCCCTCATCAATAAAGGCCTGCGGACTAAAATGTATTTTCATACAAACCAATCACAGACCCTTTTTTAGCTTGACAATCGTTTGAAAATACTACAGAACATGAAAGGTTAGTTTCTAACCAAAAATCTCACCAAGGCAGACAAATCATAATATTTCTCCCCCTTAATACTGTTAAAAGTGAAATGTGTAATTTGTGCACCACTTGTGGCACTGCAAAAAGGTTTTCAAAACACTTTTAGCAGCCCTTCCTTCTGCCATTGGTCACACAAACACAAAGCTCCGCCTCCAAACTCTTGTTATTGGTTGAGCTAGTGTTGCTATGCTGGGCCGCTCAAACAAACATAACAATTTTTGGAAAATGCCACAGAGCCACAGTGTTTTGGCTTCAGGAACTGAGAGGGAAAGAATCAACACATCCCATGTGTATTTATTGTGTGTAATCGATATTATCACATGCACAACTTTGATTTTATTATCAAAACTCTCTAATAGTGCCCTCATCGAATAAAATCACACAGACTGTGCAAAATAGTCATAAGTACAAAAAAGAACAAGTGGGGGGGGGGTGAACAGAGAAGTTAAATCAAGATTATATCTACTGAAGACTAAACATTTCTACAACTCTTTTAAAAAGAATCAAAAAGATTTACATATCTGGCGTCAGAGTTACCAATGGCGTAGTGCTCATTAAAACCATAAACTGGAAAATTATACAAAAATAGAAATAACCCAATAACATGGATTGATATTCCACTGACAGCATGGAAAATGCTGTTTTCACTGTTTTGATGCATTACATCACATGGAACATTTCACTTGAGTCTATAACATGGACTGATTCTGGAAAGACAGAGCACTTTTCTATTTACAGCAAACGTCTCGCAGCGTAAAGCTAAAGGACTCGGTGTTGAGAAAATGGCAGGCAGTCTTTTCAGTTAGGCCACAGATAAGAGGGGACTTTGGGTTCAAAACAGTCACCTCAGCACAATCACACACACACACACACACACACACACACATGCAGCCATCCCCGTAACACTCCTCTGGATTTCGTTTGACATTTTTTCTTCTTTTAAGCAGGCTGCAGTAGCAAGTCTCAGAACACAAAGCAGACTTACAGAAAGTAAAGAGCTCATTCTACAAAAGAGGCGCACAATTTTCTTGTCACAAAAAAGGGAAAATGGCCCTCCTAAGAGACCGGGCAAAAACAGAGTCCCCAAAGCTGGTCTTCAGTTTGTCCAGGAAATCAGAATCGATGGCATCTGAAATCTTCAGAATGTCACAGACTCCTCCCACTTTTCCAAAACACTCCGCCCACAGTAGTCTCCGCCCACTGGCATTTACAGGTTCAAAGTTCCACAAGAGTTTTAAAGCGCACATACATACAGACGCAATTTCCCCAGAGAGGGTCACAAACACAAAAACATTATTGCAGATTAAGTGTGCTTTCTTCGATTTTTTGTCCTTAAATGGTTTAAAAATGATACTATTACAACATGCAAGCAAGTCATCATAAAAAAGAGAACAATCGAACATTTAATGCCCTGTTTTTAAAACAAGGACAGACGTTGCCTGATAAATATACACTCTTAGAAACGCACCCTGGCTGAAAGGGAATTTTATGTTGGCTTATTCAGAATAGGAAGAGAAGGTGGGGATCATGTTCGAAGTAAGGAATAAATCAGCAGATTTTTGAAATCTACTTTTCTTTTCTTTTCTCACAGAGCAAATTTAACTCTGGTTGATAGACATGCACCTCAGACCTTCCTAATAAAGGGATTTATATTTATGAAAATAGTTTGCAGCATTAAGACTTCCCTAGAAGTGACTGATATTCCGGAATTTTCCAGAATCAATACAAGTTATGTTGTTTCCCACAAAAAAAAAAATAAATAATAATAATAATAATAATAATTTCACACAATTTCTACTGGTCCCTGTTTTCTTTAAAAATGTATAGAAAATGTGCAAGAATGAAGAGGCATATAATGGGGACAACGTTTGGAGAATTGAAAAGCACAAATGTAAAATTTTCAATATTATATATATATATATATATATATATATATATATATATATATATATATATATATATATATAAAACATTAACTTTGCAGATAAAATGTGTGTTAAAACTGTTGTTCTCATCTTTTTTATGTTTTTTTAGGATGATGTAGTCATGGTAACAAAGTTACAAAATTGGACATAACTTCACAGGAAAGGTCAGTAAGTGTTTTTCACACTGAAGTCATGTTAACACATACTGTTTGTGTCTTCTGGCTATACTTCATAAACTGTTTTTAGTATTTTAACACAATTTGGCCATTGTAAGTGCCTCACTATGTTTAAATGTACTCAAGTAATCCAGTTAAAAACTGACTGATGACTGATGACTCAATCAGACTAAAAAGCCTTCATGTAAACAACTCCATCAATCGAACCGAATGAAATTTCGTACTGAAATTACATAAAGCCAGTGGCTTTCTCATACGCAGCAACTGGGCCTCACACATGTGCTGAATTTTTGATTGGAATATATATAAAGCACATGTAAACAAATATGTCAACCGGATTTAAGCATTTAGGCTTCATATAAACAGATCTTCCATAATCTGAAATCAAGTAGATTCATTTTGAGTGACGAAATTTAGTGCTTGTGAACTGTAGAGGTCTGGGTGGGATGGATTGTTCAATCCTGCTCCCACAGAAATATGTTATATTTTGTCCCGTTAACGCCTACAACTTCTTGTTTTGTCCCACTCGAGTACGCAAAAGCCCGCAGTTAGACGTCTATGCAGATTTTCTCGTTCCAGTGTCATAGCCTATTTTTTTCAATTCCCACACACACAGCGCTCTCAGATCTCAAGTGCCAGACTTGTGTGTGTTGTATGTTAACAACTTGTTGCAATTGTCGCAGCAGGCGATGGAATTGTCACATAAAACATAAAAACACTGAGAATATCCAGCCATTCACCTGTAAATAGTTGTTGTTGTTTTTTTACGCACATATTTAAGAAAGCTTATTTCTGCCACAAAATAATAATGCGATGTTATTTAGCGTTTTGTTTGCTAAGATTGAGTGTGTGCAGAAAAATGTTTATATTTATGGAATCTTATTTCCATCATGGAATAAAACGTTTTTAAAACAACACACAATTCAACCTTTTTTTGTGTCAGAATTGTGGGACAGATATGAGTCAGAACTGTGAGATACAAACTCGAAAGTCTGAGAAAATAAAGACATTATTAAGTCATAATTATCTATATATATAAGATTGCATTGAGTCTTATAGATCCCAACCTCTAACTCACTCTAACTATGACTTTCAGATTTTGAAGTAAAATAAGGGACCAGTATTGTGGTAATCAACATTATTCGACAAAAGTAGTTGATTAACTTGTATCAAATCCAGGAATATTCCTTTAAACGCAAACTATGTTAATGATATATCACTTTTTTTTTTTTAAATGTACAGTCTTGTTCAAAATAATAGCAGTACAATGTGACTAACCAGAATAATCAAGGTTTTTCGTATATTTTTTTATTGCTACGTGGCAAACAAGTTACCAGTAGGTTCAGTAGATTGTCAGAAAACAAATGAGACCCAGCATTCATGATATGCACGCTCTTAAGGCTGTGCAATTGGGCAATTAGTTGAATTAGTTGAAAGGGGTGTGTTCAAAAAAATAGCAGTGTGGGATTCAATCACTGAGGTCAGCAATTTTGTGAAGAAACAGGTGTGAATCAGGTGGCCCCTATTTAAGGATGAAGCCAACACTTGTTGAACATGCATTTGAAAGCTGAGGAAAATGGGTCGTTCAAGACATTGTTCAGAAGAACAGCGTACTTTGATTAAAAAGTTGATTAGAGAGGGGAAAACCTATAAAGAGGTGCAAAAAATGATAGGCTGTTCAGCTAAAATGATCTCCAATGCCTTAAAATGGAGAGCAAAACCAGAGAGACGTGGAAGAAAACGGAAGACAACCATCAAAATGGATAGAAGAATAACCAGAATGGCAAAGGCTCAGCCAATGATCACCTCCAGGATGATCAAAGACAGTCTGGAGTTACCTGTAAGTACTGTGACAGTTAGAAGACGTCTGTGTGAAGCTAATCTATTTTCAAGAATCCCCCGCAAAGTCCCTCTGTTAAAAAAAAGGCATGTGCAGAAGAGGTTACAATTTGCCAAAGAACACATCAACTGGCCTAAAGAGAAATGGAGGAACATTTTGTGGACTGATGAGAGTAAAATTGTTCTTTTTGGGTCCAAGGGCCACAGGCAGTTTGTGAGACGACCCCCAAACTCTGAATTCAAGCCACAGTACACAGTGAAGACAGTGAAGCATGGAGGTGCAAGCATCATGATATGGGCATGTTTCTCCTACTATGGTGTTGGGCCTATTTATCGCATACCAGGGATCATGGATCAGTTTGCATATGTTAAAATACTTGAAGAGGTCATGTTGCCCTATGCTGAAGAGGACATGCCCTTGAAATGGTTGTTTCAACAAGACAATGACCCAAAACACACTAGTAAACGGGCAAAGTCTTGGTTCCAAACCAACAAAATTAATGTTATGGAGTGGCCAGCCCAATCTCCAGACCTTAATCCAATTGAGAACTTGTGGGGTGATATCAAAAATGCTGTTTCTGAAGCAAAACCAAGAAATGTGAATGAATTGTGGAATGTTGTTAAAGAATCATGGAGTGGAATAACAGCTGAGAGGTGCCACAAGTTGGTTGACTCCATGCCACACAGATGTCAAGCAGTTTTAAAAAACTGTGGTCATACAACTAAATATTAGTTTAGTGATTAACAGGATTGCTAAATCCCAGAAAAAAAAATGTTTGTACAAAATAGTTTTGAGTTTGGTAGACACTGCTATTTTTTTGAACACACCCCTTTCAACTAATTGCCCAATTGTACAGCCTTAAGAGCGTGCATATCATGAATGCTGGGTCTTGTTTGTTTTCTGACAATCTACTGAACCTACTGGTAACTTGTTTGCCACGTAGCAATAAAAAATATACTAAAAACCTTGATTATTCTGGTTAGTCACATTGTACTGCTATTATTTTGAACAAGACTGTACTGTGATGTGTTGCAAGAACCAAAAGTTGAACCTTCAAGGCATATTAATTATTGAAGTATTCATTCATCTCTACAACAGAAGTCTAATTAAAGCTAGAATAAGGCCAAATTGAATGACTAAACATGATCTCATTACGTGCTGGTGTCTGCTCCTGAAGAATATACCGCTAAGAATCAATGGCGCGCTGATACCATCTCTCACCAGAGCTAAACCAACCGAGAGCTGCGGTGAGATCATGTGGTACTCGTCTCTTTTGCAGTAGATGCGTCATGTAATGATGTCACAGAGACTCCTCCCACTGACACGCCCCCCTCAGACTCGTGCAAAATGTCTTCTGAACGACAAACCGCTTGGCACTACTTTTTTAACCACCATAAGATGGAGTCAAACAAGAAGAAGACCGCTCTGATCCACGAGGGAAAGAACTCTTTGGAGGGACTGTTGAGAAAAAGGTCTGCTTGCAAAAATGTTAATCGCACCCTGCGTTTTCCTTGCAGTCATCATTCAGGCAATGGGCAGATGAAGCATGTTCTCTTCTGGTGGATGCTGGGGGAGTCTCTTTGGATCTGTGATGATGGGATAGAGTAGGATGAGACTGCTAGGGTGAAGTAGGGCACGGAGATTAGGTTAGAGTGATGTAGGCGGACGCTTTTTCCTTTAGCTGGCGCAGACACAGATGGCAACTCCAGCTCCCTGCAAAGAAAGAGCCACAAATGTTGTATAATACTGAGGCGTGTAATATTTGGCCAAAGTCACAAATAGCAGTTCTTGTACACTGCAAAATGTATTGTTTATCAGTATTTTTTTCTTTTTTCTTGTTGTTTTGAGAGAATATATCTTGAATTTAGATTGTTTTTCTTATCACCTTAGTAAATACTGTTTTGTTGATGGGCTAGATTTATGCAACACACACACACATTATTATATTATATTATATTATATTATATTATATTATATTATATTATATTATATTATATTATATTATATTATATTATATTATATTATATTATATTATATTATATTTAGGCAAATTTATATTTTAAATGATCGTTTATTAGTATTTTTGGTAACAATTTAAAATAAGGTCCAATAAAGTTACATTAGATAATGCACTGACTAACATTAAGTTTCAATGAACAATACATTTGTTACAGTATTTAAAACAATATTTTATTAACTGATGCTAATTAATAAAAATAAAAAACACTAGATTAGCAAGATTTATGCTTAAAAAAACTCAATATTGTACAAACTTAATTTGTGATTTAATTAAGTATTTATTAATTGATGTTAATTTATATTATATAAATATTGCATAAAAATTATATATTTGGCTCCAAGAAAATTTTTTTGGTTAATGTTGAAATTATCTTATTGCTTAATATTATATATGTATATGTATGTGTGTGTGCATATATATATATATATATATATATATATATATATATATATATATATATATATATATATATATATATATATATATGCATATATATATATATATATATATGCATATATATATATATATATATATATATATATATATATATATATATATATAGACTTATTTAAAAATAACTATATTTAAATATTTGTATAATATTTACTGTATTTGAACATACATATCTCGTAGCACTCTATATTATTTTATGCATTTTTACAAATGCAAAAATAATGATTAAGAATCTTTTTATTTTTCATATCAATTTTGAACAGATAGGACATACCCTCCGGAGGCTCCGACATAGGGGGGCTTAGACAATACATGTGATACCCTCTGTCACAATCATCACAGAATAAAAGCTGATCCTGTAAAAATAATGCAAGTTGATCCTTGTATGCACATGACCCCAAACATCAGCGCTGGGGCCCTGGATTAAAGAGTTCAGAAACACAACAAAGAGTCGACTGGAAAGTAAGTTGCTTTGTTCAGTTGACTTACATCGTTCTCTGATGTTCCACACAGGCTGCAGGATTTGCACTCGATGCACTGCCAGCGGTAGGTCCTCACCGCCGCCGTCATGTTGACCGTGAACTGCAGGCATGACGGATGACCTGCAAGAGCCCGAGAAGAAGGTAATATTTTGAGCAAATTAATGAAACCCATTTCCGAGCAGAGCTTCCATGGGTTTGGACGCACCTGATCGGCCACAGTCCGCACAGGAAATTAGATCTTCAGGACAGCCTGTTTTCTTAGAGCCTCCAAGACAGAAGTCACAGTAGCCGTTTGGGATGACGGAACCATCGGCTGCTTTTTTGGCTGCAAAGAGAAGAGAAACGAGCACAAATTTAAATGAAAAGAAAGTAGTTAAAAAATATGTTATTTTTCAATGATATTAGTTATCAATGAATATCAATCAACATGTTTTACAGCATTATTATTCATGGTGTATGGTAATTTACAAAAATAATATTGTCATTTGTAATTAATGAGTGAAATAAACATTAACTTACAGTGCCATTCAGAAGTTTGGCATCTGTTTTAATTTAATTTAATTTAATTTAATTTAATTTAATTTAATTTAATTTAATTTAATACTGTACAAAAATTGTACTATGTTTCTATAAATATCAAGCAGCATTGTTTTCACAGTCACAGTAATTAATTTAAATAATATTTACTGTATATGTAATAATATATACAGTATAATATTTCTGTATTATTTCACAATATTACAGTTTTATTGTAGTTTTGATCAATAAATGCAACCTTAGTATGTATAAGGGTGTTTTTTTGTTTGTTTTTTTTCGTTGTTTTTTTAATAAAGACTTATTTTGGTTCATTGTTAGTTAATTAATTAGCTAATGTTATTTATGTGCACCTTACTGTCAAGTGTTACAAGAAAAAAAAAGAAATAATGACATAATGAATATAATGTTTTCTTGTTTGTTTGTTTGTTTTGTTTTTTGTTTTTGAAGAAGAAGTAGATTATGTTAGATGCAAGAAGTTGAGATGTTGGGGATAGTTGCTACACAGTCACAATGGTTTTCTGCATCCTTTTTAGTGCATTATGTCTCTATAATATTCTGGTATCTAGACATGACTTCAGTCCCTATATATATATATATATATATATTGATTGACCATTTTATTTTTCACCAGAAGCAAATCACATGTCTGATAACTCAACAAATAAATATCATTCATGTAGCACAAACACATTGTAATAATGAGCTTTCTTCAAATCCCACCCCTAAATATGAGCAATAGTGCGAGCAGCACTAACTAGAGCTGCTCATATGAAGCCAGCCGGATTGCGTAGTGTGTTTCTGCCCATATGTTTCCTATCACAGTGGTATATGGTTCTGCTGAAGCCTAGGGACAGGCTCTCCACTGGGAGAACTGGAGGTCTGTTAAATATTGTCACAGGAAGAGAGGAAACTGCTGTGGAGACAAACAAATACACAGCAGGAGACTGGTGTATATAATTAACAAGGAAGACAAGGACAGCTCTGTGCAGCGCTCAGATCGCCTTGAATTCATGGCTGAACGGGTCTGGCTTTCAGCCGGTTGAATTTAATCCAGTTTTGCTTGCATATATATATATATAGTAGAAATAAGCAAATATGGCTGTGTAAAACATAACACACACACACACACACACACACACACACACACACAGTGATCATGAGCGGGTGATTTGGAGTGCTCTGGCCCTCTCCAGCGAGGTCATTAATCCACTCCATCCTCTAGAGATCCTATCAGTGGGGGAGGGAGCATGTGTGTGTGTTAGAGAGAGAGAGAGAACGGGGGAATCTGGGCTGTTTTCTTCCCTAATCTCTAGAGAGAAGAGAGAGAAAGGACCAGGATAAGATAAGAGACAGAGGAAGTATTAAAAAACCCAGTGCAGCTGAAAAAGTGTTTGCCGTCCAAACCTCTGTGTGAAATCATACGCAAACTGTAACTCCACAAATTACGCAGGCAAAGTTGAGCGGGGACAAGAACTGGACTGAATCGGTTTCTAAATCAAGATGGCATTAGGACGTACAGTAGCGCTTGTGGTGTGTGCGGTTGTATTGTGTTAGCAGCATTAGAGATGAGCACACTGTGTGCCCGGGAGCTGTCCAGGGTGCTTAAAGCCAAACGCTACACTTTTCATCACAGGTCAGGTCTCTGCAGTTTGAATAGTGGGGAAAAGAAAGCTCTGACTGTCTGCAGTCCACTGTTTCACTGTTATGTGCTTAAAAACCGAATGAGAAATTCTCACTATTGCATGGAAATAGTGTAATTGCGCAAACGAATATATACAATCCAAAAACAGATAAATTTTATCTTGTTGTTTCTTATTTTACAAATAAATATTTGTATTTGCACTCAACTTTGCAAAATATGTTAATGCATTTGTGGGGGGAATCAAATAGACACCTACAAAACTGGCAAAATCTTGTTTCAGTATTATTTTTGGAAGTGTTTCACTTTTATAAAACTTAATTCATTTGTCAATTTTTTTATTATACAATTCTACTATTTTTATTATACAATTATTGTCAGTCTGTCTGCATCTTAGGAACACATTCAAATCCCCTGGACTTTTGGATCAAGAATAAACTTGAGAGGTGCTGATAATATGCCTGTGTTCATATTTACTGTAAATCGAACACATCTACGACACATGAGCACAGTGCTTCAAGATCCTTTAAAGAAAATCTCTTTCTACAGTTGCTATTTCCCTGTGAGCTGATCTGAAATTAAGATGGCCAATCAGACTGGAGCTTGCTGTTTCTGTGTGTAACCAGATGGTCAGTCGATGGTTCATTGGCCGGAAGCTGAGACTAGCATACAGCAAGCAACCAGTTCATATTTGCAATGCCACTCAATTTAATAATCAGTGGGTAAAAATAGTAAAAGCTAGTTTAAATCGAGAACAAGAGGTTGGAATCCAAATTATAAGGATAATTACTGGAAGCTGGGCAGTTCACCGAAAATAAGGAACCAAAGACTCAAAGGTTAGCTTCACATTCACACTGCATAATTAGAGCTAAAAACTGAAGAAGTGAAGAAGTGGACTGCACTCCAGAAGGCAGCGCTACAGTCTGTTCTACTCAAATATTGGCTGCAGAACATGAGGGTGAATAAATAATGACAGAATTTTCATTTTTAGGTAAAAAGAATACTGAAGAGTTAATTTTATAGAATATTAAAAGAAGGTATTTGACATCAGTATTTAGTATAACTAAGATATTATTATAGTTTTTCCTAATATTTTGAATTACTTTTTATTTGTATATTTTCATTTTAATTGTAGTTAAAGTTTTAGTAATTTTGTTAATATAATATAATATAATATAATATAATATAATATAATATAATATAATATAATATAATATAATATAAATTAAAACTATACATTTTTACATTTAATGATGTTATGTCTACAATAAAAAAATATTTGGATATATTTTATTTCAAAAAAAATTTCATAATTTTTTTTTTTTTTACGAAATTTATATTCATTTATATGTCATTACTACTACTACTACTACTAATAATAATAATAACAATTATAGTTGCAGTTTATATTAATGTATCACATTTTTATAAGGATTTCGTTTTAATTTTAGTTTTAGTTAACTCTTATAAATAAATACTGCTTGACAGTACTGTGGCAAAGATTGTACACTGTAAACTTAAGAAAAACATGCAAGTATTGACTAATATATACTGTAAAATGTAGTAACCTGCGAATATTACCTTAAAAGTATTTCTAATGGATTTAACCCATTAAAGTAGTTATCAGTTCGGTTTTAGTTATTTGAGTGATGTTAAATAATATTTGTTATTTTAGACATTACCATTTTTTAAGTGCATTTTGATTTCTTAAGTAGATTTCTTACAGAATTAAGAAGCTGTAAGAAGAAATCTGTTCTTTTGTTCCCTCTGTCTCAAAGGAGGCTGTACTCACACGTCCCTGAGAAGCGCATGCGTACACAAACACACATCTCCATCTGAACACACTCTCCTGTTGTCTCATGTACTAAACACAAACAACATATATGTATAAAATAAAGGCTGGAATAAAAGATCTGAAAGACCAGAGTGAATCAGCAGTTTCTGGCATGAGCACAAGGCTGCCCCATAGCCTGCCTGACTCCAGCGAAAGCCCATCAATGATTAAAAGCCTGAAGTCGTGTTTAAGGTGAAGTGTTCTGATGTCAGCCAGAGGCAATCAATCCTGCTTTCTCAAACATGCACATACACACACACACACACACACACACACACACATATTCACACAAAAAAGAAAGATGGTAGGAGAGGAAGAAGCAGACAGATGCTCTATTCCAAAATCTAGAGAGCTGCCTCCACAGGCAGCATGTTAAGGCATCATAAGGCATGATCCCCATGCAAAGCCTGTTCCAAAAAGTAAGAAGTGCAATTATGATGCGCTCTAAGATAGATGTTTCCTTTGTGGAAAAGGAAATCCCAGAATGAGAGCACTTCACTGAGACGAAATTCACTCATTTAGAATGCCCAAAAACCTTTGTGTAATTAAATCATTATTTAATATAAAAATATATGAATGTATAAATGTGAATTGATTAAATATATAAATATACTGTACAATGAACTATGTTTAATCAAAATAATTGACCATATGTACTACCACCAAAGTTACTGATGTCTGTTGTGATATCTACTATGGAAAATATTATTTTTTTAGATCTCAAGAGACGATTGATTGATTGATCTAAAATACATTCCATATAAAACTTTTTTTTATATAAAATATTGAATTCAATAATAACAATTTATTTTGTATTTAAATATACTTAGAATTATCATTATTGGTGTTGTTTTTAATATAGTAATTATACATTATTGTTATATTTCAATAATACCTTATTATTACATATACTTTATAATATGCTTTATAATAATAATCCAATACTGTCTGTGTTATATATTGTTGGTATGATATTATATGAATATTCAATTAACAGTGAATTTATATGTGTTTATTTAGTTAGTTAATTATTCATTCATTCGTTCATTGATTCATTTATGTGTTGGCGTTTAAGATTGTTATTATTGTTATTATTACTATATTGTTAATATAATATAATATAATATAATATAATATAATATAATATAATATAATATAATATAATATAATATAATATAATATAATATAATATAATATAATATAATATAATAATAATTAGTGCTGTGAAATGATTAATCACAATTAATCACATCCAAAATAAAAGTTTATGTTTACCTAATATATGTATGTGTCAGGATTATGGACTGTCTGTGTGTATTTCTTCCTCTTGTCGATTGTTAATTTGAATAAATATACATAGAACACACACATATATTATGCAAACAAAACTTTTATTTTGGATGCTATCAATTGTTTGACAGCACTAATAATTATACACATTATTAATAGACAGGAATTTAAAAAAAATTCTATATAAAAGTCCTTTCTAATAATAATAATAATATAAGATGCCTATATATAAAGTCTTGTCTCATTAGCTTTAGTCTCATGCTAACGTCAAACTCTACTGAAGTTGAGTCGAGTCTCCCATGCAGAGTTGCTGTCTATGAAGACTTTTCCAAATCAGTCACTTTTGAGTTTCCATGACAGTTAGGAGGCTGCTTTTCTAGAAGACATCTGTCTATGCAGGCAGCAGACAGTGAGGCAGGAAACTAGGCATTGGAACAAAGCCCTATATTAACACAAAAAAAGAAGATTTGAAGAACAGTGAGATGAGTCAAGCCAAAAAAAAAAAAAAAACATTGATAGATAGTTTTAAAGACAGATGCAGGAGTTTCTTTTCCATGCCTTCCTACCTCCCTAAATCTTCCCCATTGCAGCATTTGGCCAATTATGAGGAGAATGCAGGGCAGAACAGCAAACTTCACAGCTTTCAAGTGTGTCTGCAGCCCCATGGGAATCCAAAGACAGAGATGGGAAGAGGAATCCTCAAATACCTCCCTCCCTTTTCTTTTCTCACTCTCTCCACACCCTTCACTTCTCCAAACGATCCTATAGTGACACCATTCTATTTTAGCAAGATCACACATCTCTAATTAGGACAATTGGCTGGGAGAAAAAGCAGCTCAAAGTAACAGCGCCACAGGAAGTTCTCGTGAGCACCTGTTGCCACAAACCGTTCTATAGCCTATGATCCCCAAAAAAACTTGAGGAAAAACATTTTAGCAGCATCTCTCACATTAATAAAGATGATTCCACATGCCGGATCTGACATGTACATTGCTAAATGTGACTGTGAAATAAGGGTTAGATTAAAGCTTGAGGAGAAAGACAGATGCACATTTAGGAAGTCAAGCAGTGCTGATGGAGTGCAATAACATTCTGCACCATTTTTGATTTGTCCTTCAGTTTCGAACAAAATGCATGTCCATAAATATTTAAACGTGTCAAAAGAACAGCATTTATTTTGAATTTCACATCTTTTGTAACATTATAAATGTGTTTTGATCAGCTGGAAGAGTCTTTGCAACTTTTTTTAATGGTATTGTTCACAGTTTCCATAAAAATATTAAGCTGTATACTGTTTTTAACATTGACAATTAATGATTCTTGAGAAAAACGCATCCGTGGATTCTGAAGGGTTCAGCTTGCACAGGAAAAAAATGACATTCTAAAATGTCTTCGAATAGAAAACAGTTGTAATATTTTACAATAACACAACAGTTCTTTCTGGTTCTCAAATACGACTGGCTGAGAGCCGTTTCCAGGTGTGCTGTATTCTAGTGAAAACAGAACTCCAACGGTTTCACCGTTTGTATCACTCCACTTGCAGTATTTCTCACAGAGTGTCATGGCGGTTGCCCAAATCTACTATAATTGTATTAATAATACTGTTGTTTTGTGTGAGTGTGTGTGTCATGGAATGTACTTGAAAAATCGATTTGAAAATTAGCTTGAATGTTTTTGGAGATGTGAGCTCCAGAGCATCAGAGTACGTTCAGAGCTCATAAAGATCTTCTGGAATTTGCTGCTGGCTCTGATGTCTCTATAGTGCTTAAACGTGAGATGTAGTTCATTTTGGGTCAATCTAATGGGTAGTCTTTGGCCTGATTAATCTATAATTTGTTCCAGAGCAAATAGTTTTGGCTGAGGGCAAAATCACTTCACATTATATTTTACATCACTTTAATGCTGTATATCAGAGCGCTACCTCCATCCTCAAATCAATTTTGACTGAATTGATTTAATGATTTATATGATGGCTGTTGTTGTTTATTAAATATTATTATTCAATAAATAATAGTATAGTAGTAGTATAATAATAGCAGTCAAGCTATTTTTACTTTTATAAACAAGGAAGTTATTTTTACTAATCAGCATCTTGTAAAATGCAGCCAACAAATGCACTGAGTACTGCCATCTGAAATCACCTTTGAAAGATAGTACGACAAAGATATTGCTGTCCTCAGCGGACATACAAACTAATGTTCTTTTATAAATATGAGATTGATCTGAAGAATGAATGCTGTATCACACTGCTACTCATTGGATACTGTTCATATATCATATGGTAAATTATTTTCTGTTGTCATATTTACCCAATATACTCCTTTATTGTGTGCCTTATACTGCAGAAAACCTCACACAATAGTGTCTCCTGAACCAAACTAGCTTTAAAATAGGACATAAGAGGCGCCTCATTAAGATTTGCTGCAGTGTGGATGGATTTTACACAAACAAATGACACATACAAACCCTTTCCTGAGCTCGGCTTTATTACTGCTACATCTTTGCCTCAGTTTTTGAGGTTGCCCGCATGCTGCACCCCACTTCTGGAACATGACAAATGGGGTGGACTTCTGCTTTTAATAACCCCCTTCATCATACTACCATAAGTCCATGTATGCTTACACATAAACAAACAGCATTTGTATTATTGGGTTAGGAATACAACTAGACAAGTACCAATCATGAAAATAATATATTGGCCAAGACAATTATTTGTTGATATTTGGCCATTTTGAGATTATTACCATCGAATGAATTTAATATTTTTTGTTGTTGATGTTGGTTTTGTTGGTATAAATGAATGCATTCAGCTGATGTTAAATGATATTTTTGACTTTAATAAAACCAGTTAATTTAGATGTTACCAATACTTAGTTTGCCATGTTTTTTCTGTAAACAATGTGTAGGGACTAATATAATATAATATAATATAATATAATATAATATAATATAATATAATATAATATAATATAATATAATATAATATAATATAATATAATATAATATAATATAATATAATATAATATATAAAAGTAAAATAACAACATAATAAAATAATCAAAATGTATATATAAAAGGCATTTTTAGTGTTGTATAGGCCTAAATTGTTTGTCCAGTCAGTGGCTGAGCTGCATTCCAGATCTTAAACAGAATGACATTGTGAAAGGAGAGGAGGATCAGCTTTTGGTGCATAATAAAACCTGATCTATGGTTGCGGTGCAGTCAGTCTGACGTGCACGCACACACACGCACGCACACACACGCACGCACACACACGCGCACACACACACACACGTACACACACACACACACACACACACACACCAATGCTGTGAGATGCATGGTGGCACAGAGCTCTAGTATGGAGTATGGAACAGCAAATACACACATTGTATCTTGCAGCCTAAAACACAGAATTAATGCCACGATCACAACATTCTTTGAATGTGTTCACAAAAGCAAAACCACTCTTCAGCACAAGAAGGAATAAAATAACATGAACACACACAAGCACCAGCATAAAGAACCTTTGCAACGAAATCCTTCACACAAGACAACATTCACAGAAATGTACTGTATATGCAAGTGGGAAAAACACACTTCAGTGATACTTTTCCAACCTCCAACTTTCATAGAACAGTGTGAAACTATAAACATTTGAAAATCAATATTTCCACTGCACAACCCTGGGATTGTGAATCCAGAACAACCTCATGCAATATATATTGTACTTATGTTACTCCATGATACCTCTAATGCTGAAAGATTTTTGTACTCTGTCCGTATTAAACATATCCTTCGATATATGTATGTTTTTAAATAATGTGAATGAGAGGTCAGGGGTGCAATAAGCTCTTTTTAGGGAGCATATGCAGAATCTGACTCTGTGCCTCCCATCTGGTTAAACTGAGGATATTGCAATGCCATAATAACAAATGCTATATATATGCACATGTCATTTGCAAGGTTAGGTCAGTTACTTGAAGTAAAAGCATGCATAAAATATTTCCCAGTGCACAATACAAAATATCATGTTTTTTTTTTTTTTAGATTATAATTTTTTAGGAATATTAAAACAATTATAAAATGTAATAAAATGAAAATAATAATGCATGTGGTAATAATATTATTATAATAATATGAATAATAATATTAATTAATATAATATATATATAGGTGTATACACCTTGCATACATAGTGAGTGCAAGTGAGATATATATATATATATGAAAATCATTCAAAGTAAAGTGATGAACTCAACAGAAGATAAAAAGTTTTTTTTTTTGGTATTAAACTTTTTATATGAGCATGTGAGAAAGAAAGTGAAGAAAAGAAAGAGAAAAGAAAATGGGAGAAAGGATGGCATGGTGAGAGTCTAAATTATCCTAAGGAGGCAGTCTAGCCAAACAGCCCTGGGCCCTCTTCTTAATACAGAATAGCAAATGAGGCAGAACGCAGTATAACTCAACACTACTGTCTGCCCTCATATATATGCCAAATCATAAAGAGAATTCAGCAAGTCTCTCTCTCTTTTTCTTTCCATCTCTCTCTCCCTCTCTCTCTCTCTCTCTCTCCCACACTCTCTGATTTAATGAACTTCCCTCCCTTCCATCCTCAAACCTAGAGAAACTCCAAACTCCACTGCCTCTCTCTCTCACTCCCTCCCTCCTCTCGATGTACATATAACAACCTATTCTTTATAGCGGGAGTCTGGCTGGCTAGTCTCCATGGCAACACCATCGCTAGGCAACGGCCACTGCTCTTCCTGCTTTGTTGCGGAGCAGACAGGAGTGCAGCTGTGGCAGGTACGGCCGAGGCCTAGCGGAGCATGGAGTGCAGACAGGTAAACTCACGCGGATAAGTATACTTTTGATTCTAGTGTATAATTAGACTTTTCTTTGAGTGGTTTTTATGTAATGCATTACCAAAGTATTCATAATGTATAATACACATAATAAAGCATTACAGGTTTTCAGAAGCAACTGTAAAGGCTGATTTAATACATTATAAGAGTTACCTTTTCATATTTAAATATTATAATGCAAAAAACAAAAAAACTATATTTTTGATTCATTATGTTCTTCAATGCACAAAATTGCCATTTTTTGAATGCATGCTTTTGGTTTTATTGTTAAATATTTAAGTGTGAATGATTTTTGTCTTTATTTAAAATGGACTTCTTTCCTTTCTGCTGATGTTGCTTTGTGGATTATTAGATAATGTTAACCAAAAGCCAAATAAATGTATGAAATGATAATGTATTATAACTAAGGGCATAATACTTTTCATATTATAAGTTAAAAATGAAAATAATGAAAATACAAAAAAATATTAGTATTTATAAATAATAGTGTAACCATTAACCAATATATGAAACATTTTCCTACTCACTCTTTACAGTCTCAACCTATGTTTTATATAGACTTAATATAAAACACAAGTAAAAATACCAATTTGTTGTAATAAAGATAACATGATTTTAAAATGTGTTTCATTATCTAGTATTGTTTAAAGGATTTTTGAGGCATAATGTTATTCATTATTGCTTTGTTTTACCCAGGATAGCATGATTTTTGCCATCCGTTTATTGCAATTGACTGTTGTGCTGCTGTTGATAAGTTCATCCTCCTCTCGTTCCCAGGTGTGTTGATATGCCATTATTATTTGTGCCATGATTCACAATCACAATTCCACCTCGTACAAACAGCATGAGGGAATTCATCTTAAGAAGGGAGTCTTTCGGAGCTTTCAGAGCAGTTTGCTTACCAGCCATAATCACCGCCAATTGTTCATAAAAAAGAGAGTATGTGATTGCTCAGGTGCTTGTGTATGTGTTACATGTAAAGGAGAAAAATAAAAGCATGGATTGAGGAAGATGCAGGAAAAAAGTAGGAATGAATGCAGAAAGCAAACAAACAGACAGAACGACAGATCAAATCTGACCTTCAAATGCAATGAAAAACATCACCCCCCCCCCACCACTATACAACAAAAACAAAATGCTACCCTTCCAACTGTCCTTCTGCTGTGCACGTGTCTTTATAAACCTCTGAATCTACGTACACTCTGATTTGTTCAGAACTCTGTTATTTTGTCTGATTTGTTTATAAACATTTTTAACACATCTCAAATTATGTATTTTGTTTAAATATGGTAATGGAAATATCATTTTTAAATGTTTCTTGAATATAATGGCCCAATCTTTTTCCCTCACAGAAGTAGCTAAAAATACAACTGAAACTATTAAAAACATTTTTAGTTTAAGAAAATAAAAAATAGATATTATTAAATATATTAATATACAAAATATATTGATGACACTTTAACATTAGATAAAAAGTTTAAAAATATGCTATGTTTGTGTAGATGCATTAAAAAATGGAAATAATTAAAAACATGTTATGTTACGTAAGTGAGAAGGGAACGAGACACTGTGAAACACATGCGTCCTCATGAGGTCACTTCGGGGGAACGCCTTCAGCATGACCGATGTCTGAAGCATACATCTAAACACGACAATAACATTGGCTGGCGACATCCTGTGACATCATCACAAGCTTACTACGAATGATGGCTAGTTAACTAGGGGTTGCGGTCTCATTCCCTTCTCAGGGATCCACAATTAAAAACGTAAACGTAAGTTATCTTTCACATTAAATTCGAACTGCGTCCTCTAGGGTTTGTTTTGGGGAACGGTATAACCGCAACGCCATGCTGAGGGGAGTATATGCCAGAAACCATGGAGAGCACTAAGTACCAACTCTACCATAGCCATGGGAGTTGCCCCAAGGACATCTCGATGGCTGTCAGTGACATTATCCCCTTTGGCCAAGGGCCTGAGCTGCTTATCAGGGAAGCAGCAAGCAGCCCAACTACATGATGACACTGCCAAGAAGCTCAAGAGCAGAGGGTTCAACCACTAGCGAGGAGAAAGAGGAATCCAGCTCGACCGAAGTGATAAATAGCCCAGGGTCAGAGAACCTAACTCTCAAGTCGAGAGGAGGACTCTCCCAGTCTGCCCAGGACCGGCGAGCTCAGAGGGACCCTCCTGCAATGAAGAGAGCACAGCCATGTCCATGGAGAAGATAGATCGCAAATGGGACATAAGAAATGGGAACCTACTTGAAGGGAATCACACATATCAGGGTCCCAAAATAAAGGCAACTGACCAAGGAGGCATCAGAGATGGGTCAAACACTCCCTGCAAATGGGGTTCACTGCAAATGGGGGTTTTTCGGGAGCAGAGCTCTCGGCTCTCAGGCTGAGGCAGGCCCTTAAATTACATACTGGGAGTGACTCATGGATAACCCAAAACAGTGAGGGGAGCCCTTCTCAGCTTGACCAGAAGGCCCAGCAGGGCTCAAAAGAAACAGTACACTGGTGCAACTGGACACGCTCTCATGCTCTCTATCCCATATAACCAGACCCGACGGAATCTGAAGAAATAGCTGGACCCAATAACCGTTCATATATACAGAGCTTTCTGCTGCTCAGAGCAGAAGCATACAAGAGGGTTTTCCACAGAAACACAAATCCCTCATACCTCAGGGAATGCAGTGTACTCAATCCCAGTCCGCAGAGGGGCAATTACTGGTTCAACCATTCGGGAAGTGTGAAAGTTAGGACCCACAGACCTGACCATCTATGGTATGTTGAGCTCCTCAGCGTCTCAGCAAGAGGAGCTCCAGCTCAGAGAATGTGCATGGTTATTAAGGAAAGACTCAACTCTCAAAAGAGGGTGAGAGATGAGTAGCGCACCCTGGCAAGAGGATAGGGAGCATGGCACCATGCATGCACTCAGAAGAATACTAGCCCATGAGAAGGACCCACAGGTCCTGAGGTTGCAGCAATATACTGGGGACCTGATGCTGGGAGGCTTCTGCAGTAGCCTGGATCCAGTATCAATGAGTGAAACATCACTGTAATGAGGCCATGAGTTAGCTGTGGGGTTAAACCAAAAAAGTCTGAAAACAGAACAGGTCTGACTGTCACTGCAGACAAAGGATAGCATTGAATACACAAAAACTAGCAGTAGAGTAGATGAAATGGATTGTACTCACAAACCATGGCTCTCGCGCATGACTCAAGTTAATGGATATAGGCTGGAGGCAAAGTCCGAAGAGCACTGTGGACCGGACTATCGGTAAGTAGTTCTATGGGACATAAAAACTAGCCAGAACATCATAGGACAAGAATAAGAGACTGCCAATGCAAGCGCAGGAGGCTCTTACCTAACCTCAGTCAGTAGGGTAGCTTTTTAGGGGGTTAAATGGGAGGAAGATGAAAGCAGATGTAATATTCTTAGAGGGAGGTGAGTAGATGGCTCAGGTTTTACTCTGGTCCAGTTGAGATCACTGAGAATGCCTAGTCTGGATCTCCTCCATCAAATCTTTCCTGTCACCCTTAGACCCATGCCCTTTTTGACCCCTAACCGCAGACGGGGGAGGGGCACGAGTCATGACACTGGTCTTCTGAGCCCTCCTTTGATCCGTAGATTGAGACGGACCAGGACCCCTTTGTTGTTCAGGCTCAGTCCTGGACATTCTTGGAATGAAGGATTTAAAGGCAGCCGAGTGTGTCTTGACCTCCTTAAACTTCTCAACAAAAGTGCTGAAAAAGCTCAGAAGGGGAAACTGGTGCATCAAAAAGAAAACCCTTCTCTTTCAACCGGATATCCTCTAGATTTAGCCACATATGTCTCTCCATAACTACAATGGCCGCCATGGATCTACCATTGGCAGTGGCGGCCTGCTTAGTGGCACGGAGAGCCAGATCTGTGGTGCAACGCAACTCAGCCACCTCATCAGGGGATAGACCCTGATCTTTATCCTGGTGTTTCAGCAGATCAGTCTGATAAGCCTGAAGCACTGTGCCATGGTATGCAACGAGGCTGCAGTCTGACTTGCTGCTGTGAATCTCCTGCCATTCAAATGAGATGTATCGTGAAGGAGTATGGACAGCAGGGAGGGAGCCTTAAGGGAATATGTCACCCCATAGAGCGATTGCAGGCCAGTGTCTCTTCAACAAGGGGCATCTTCTCATAACCATTTTCATAACGCATCCACTAAATGTTGGCATAGCTAGTGTGCTGGAATCTATGGATGTGAGATGAGAATTGATTTTTCCAAGACTCGTTTTCCACATGGAGATCAGGAAGAAATGGAAGACTCACCTGAACTGGAAGGCTATGGCCTCATTGAGGCATGATCCATAACCTCAAGCAGCTCATCATACGCAGGGCAGGAGGATTGGGAGGACTCAGTCTCGACTTCTTCGTCCTCATCTGTCATCTCCTGCACATCCTGGGTTTGAGCCAGCAGAGCACTAGCCACTGGGTCAGACAATGTTGGAGAGATAACATCGTCGTCCAGTAACTCACTCTCATCCATGACTGATGAGCACAAAAGGGAAAGACCCTTTTTCAACTCATCAGCCATGTCCATCTGTGATCCCCAC
This sequence comes from Carassius auratus, assembly GCF_003368295.1. Lineage (NCBI taxonomy): Eukaryota > Metazoa > Chordata > Actinopteri > Cypriniformes > Cyprinidae > Carassius > Carassius auratus. The sequence continues at coordinate 142,853 of NW_020528798.1, read as the reverse complement.
AAGCTTCCTGAACCATGGGGAGCTGATGGCTGTCCCTCTTTGCTTTAAAAGAGAGACAAATGAGAGTGGAGCTTTTTCATATGAAAAAGCTCACAGTGCACTCAAACAGCCCCCTCGACCCAAACAAAAGATGAAAAGATCACGTGTGGCTATCAGGTGTCAAATAACGAGGACATTTTTAGATGTTTTACTAGTGCTTGCCATGGTAAAGAAGGATAATGGTTCTTACCGGAAATGCACGCTTCAAACAAAAAAATCCTTGAAGATGAAGAAAAGTGAAAGTGATGTGACCTACAGCCAAGTATGGTGACCCATACTCAGAATGCGTGCTCTGCATTTAACCTATCCAAAGTGCACACACACAAACCGTGAACACACACCCGGAGCAGTGGGCAGCCATTTATGCTGCAGTGCCCAGGGAGCAGTTGGGAGTTCGGTGCCTTGTTCAAGGGCACCTCAGTCATGGTATTGCCAGCCCAAGACATGAACCCACAACCCTAGGGTTAGGAGTCAAACTCTCTAACCACTAGGCCACGACTTCCCAAAGAGGATGATGTGTAACCGGCTAGATGTATGCTTCAGACACAGCTTATGCTGAAGGCATTCCCCAAAGTGACCTCTAGAAGATGCAGTTCAAAGTTACCTTGGAAGGGAACTAAAAATTAACTAATTAAAAATAATTATAAAAAGAAAAGGAACTGTAAATATAAAAGGCTATTTTAAAATATGAATAAAAGCAATATTATTAATTAAATAACACTGATATAAAATAAATGTTAAAATCTGTACCTGTGTTGATGAAACACACTAAACATTTCTATGTGTGTCTATATATATATATATATATATATATATATATATATATATATATATATATATATATAGTGTGAATCTACAATTGTCATAGTCATGATGTATATATTTTTATATTTATTTTTATTTTTTTGTTGCAGTAATCTCTTCTAAATCTACAGAGCAACTGTTATGCTGTGATGTCCACAGTGCTATGCTGGCTTTAGCTTCCCAGCATGCACTAGGGGCATAAATAAATTATGTTGTTGAATTTTTAACTATTTGTTGGGCGATTCGGCTGTTGCTGCCATTGTATTAACTTTAGGTTACTTGTTTTGTAATGTTCAGAGTTTATTTTGATTGCCAACATGTGCAACATTTCTCAAAACTCATTATTTCCCTTTCTGTTCAGACAAGATTATGTTATTTCTGTATTTTAACTCCATATTGCCAGATATAATATAAACTACAAGAGTTAAGAGCTAATTATAATGTCTGGCTTGTTGTCTCTATGTAAAGCAATGCAACGCATTGTATTCTGTAACACAATTACACGGGATGGGAGAAAATTAATTAAAAGTTAAGAACTTCTCAGGAATGTTAATTATCATAATGAAGAAGAGAACAACAATTTTTAGTATTATCTCACAGTACATTGCTGTTATCTTTTTTCCACAGTGTTTTGTCACGTTAGGACAGAAAATGGGTCTGATTTCACTTTAAAATTCAGAAAATTAGGGTTCAGTCTTTGAAAAATCTTGATGTTTTTTTAAGAGTGTGGGTGCAGAGAGTGTGTATGTGTGCTAGCGTGTGGGGGAGGATTTTAACTAGAACTCCCAAATCCAATTTTTAGGTGCACATCTAGAGGGGGGCGAACTCAAATGCAAACAGCAATCCCTCTGCCATCTAGCCTTCTACCCTTTTCCCTTCACATTGACACCAGACAGCACCCCTCCCCCCAGACCCTGCTGGACAGCCCCCAAAACCCCCTCCGTCCCACCAGCAGCACCACAACACTATATGAAAAAGAATATGAGCAGGCATGAATTTTAATGCAGTAGCTCATCTCAGCCAAGCAGCCTCACTTCTGCAGTGGAAATAAATAAAGAGGGGAAAAAATACAGAGAACCGATAGATGAATCTTAAATCAAAAGGAGATAGAGCGAAAAGCATAGGCAGAAAGACAAGGGTGATCGGAGTAAAAGAGAGAAAGAAAGAAAGGGATGGCAAAGGGGTAGAAACAGAAAGACTGAGAGTGAGAATGAGAGGTTTAAATCTCAGCTCTATATATATCTGTCATTCATCAAAGTGATAGAACAGAGAGAAGTAGAACAGCCGTAATACCAAATAAAGGCAGAGGATGGGAATTTTGGATTTGGTCTGGCTCCAATTCTCCATCTTGAGTTGGACAGCTCTAGCTATCATGCCTACATCTACATCTTTCTCTTTTGGTCTAAATATTGCATGAATAATGCATGGGCTTAGGTTTCATTAAAACCTCTCTTATTAATAATATTGCCCGTGCATGGTGGAGTAGAGGAATATGGGATGTGTGTGTGTGTTTGTGAAATGAGAAAACGTACCATCTTGCAGACGCTCACGTTTGCGTTCTGTCTGAAAATCCTGCAAAATTGAACCACTAATATTCGGCGCTAACCAGCTTTGGAATCAAAAAGCCAGCGGCGGTAAGAGGTAAGCAGAGCGATGGGCAGGCCATTTCAGCCAAGCACTCAACCAGATAACTCTGGGAGGCAAATGGGCATGATTTCAGAAGGACACTGCAATGAGGTCACTGTTACCTTGTCTTTGTCAGGAAAAAAAGGATATAGACTAAACATAATAAAGCCATAAACTAGGAGTGGAAGATATCGATACTGATACATGACTTCAGCATGGTACAGTGTGCACGGCAGTGAGTAAAAAACAACAACAAAAAACTTTTCCTAATCAGTATGTTTGTCTTATGTACCAGTAAAAATACCACCATTAAAAATGCATGAAACAAGATCAGTTTTACTTGAGCAGCAAAACGGTGTTAAACTTATTTTTTAAAGAATATATAATGTTTTAAGCATAAACTACCATTCAGAAGTTTGGAGTCAATACTTTTTATTTTAAAAGGAAATAAAAATATGTTTATTCTGGACACATTAAACTGATCAAAAGTGGCAGTAAAATTACATTTCAATCAATATTTTTGTTAATCTAAGACTCTGTGTATTACCATTTCCCCAACAATATTAAGAAGCACAACTATTTTCAATATTGATAATAATAAAGGTTTCTTGAGCAGCAAATCTGCATGTGAGAATGATTTCTGAAGGATCATGTCACACTGAAGACTAAAATAATGATGCTGAAAATTCAGCAATAAATTATATTTAAAAAATATATAATCAAATGGAAAACAGTTGTTTTAAATTGAAATAATATTTCACAATTTTTACTTTTATTTTGGATCAAATAAATGCAGCATTGGGAACATAAGAGACATCTTTCAGAAACAAAACAAAACAAAACATTTTTAACAGTAGTCTACATCAAATACTGTAATAATTATTTTTTTATATTATAATATAACGTTTCAATATAATATTTTTTATATATTTCAGTATGATTGGTCCAAAATGTTTTAACCATAATACTGTAAAATAATAACTATTTTATATGTTCAAATAGAAAATTAGTTTTTAATTATAGTAAAATAGGCTGTTTTACTGTATTCTTGATCAATTACATTTCACTTTGGTGAGCAAATGAGACAAAAAAATAAATAAAAATAAAAATCTTACCGACCCCAAACTTTGAACGGCAGTGTAAATCTCACTGAATTCTGTTAGATTTATGCATAAAAATAAAATAAAATCCATGTAATTTCAGAAATGCTATATATGACACATCAGGTAAATGTATTTGGTTGTATGGACATTTGTACTGGAAAATGACAAAATACTGATTACAGAAACTGCAGTGTGGCTCCTTATAGTAATGCATGTGTGAGATGATTAATACCCTTTTCCACCAAAATGGTGCTGGTGCTCAGGGACGTCGCTCAGAATTGTACCACATTTTTACTTCAGAGCCAAATGATGAAATAACTCTTACTACATAACCAAGTCTTTTTTTCAGACAGAGTTTTGGCATCCATTTTACAGAGGCAAAAAGCACACACATTAAATCCAATGTTTTTGTCATTGGCCATTCTGTCCATGTAACATTTTTACATATGAGTCAGCAGTTTTGGACCCAGTATGTGCGTGAATGTGTAAAACATGCCTTGTGACTTTAGCACCATGGTGAGATGTGAAGACTTGAACAGAAATAAAAAGTTAAAATTTCCATCATGTTTTTCCACATTGACAGCTATTCTTCATTATTCTATAAGAAAGTCTCTTGGCATCATGCTGACTCATTATATCATAACTATAGCAGCTGATGTAGACGTAGACAACACTGTCTTCACAAATGGTTCCAAATTCATCACTTGCGAATTGACAGTATAATCACCGAATCCAAATCGGATTTGTGTGCAGTGTGAACACAAGCTTTGTTTAGAAGTCTTTTACTTGTGGTAATTACCATAATTACAAGATGACAAGTTGCAGAATCTACCACGTTAACGTCTTCAGAACCAGATATTTGTTTCTATGTGTCTATGGAAACCCACAGAATATAATGCCAAATGGATCCAGTAAAATGCTTTATACTGCTGTTAATTCACCACAAGAACAAAGAAAGAAGAAAACTGTTAATATTATAGGAGTTCAGTATAAAAAAAAGAATAAAATTCATCAATTCACACATATTTGTAAATAAATCTTTTTATTTCAGACAGATGGGGAAAATAAGTGGCTGGAGTAGCTGTGCAGCACAACAGAAGTAGGAACAAGAGGACAAAACAGGGTGTCAACTGCTGCATTGCGCACTTCCAGTCAGCTCTGATGATTAGAATGAACGATCTAGTTCGGTCATGAGTAGTTTTGTAAACTTTCTGGTTCCTGGCGATAACGGTGCCTGGTTTAAGACCAGCAGGATTATGAGGCCGAGTCAATTTGGTCCAGGCCAGAAGCACCTTTAATTCATTGGAAATGCGTGGAACAGGGCTAGATTGGACAGCGGCTCCAGCACCAGCCCCGGGGTCAGTGGAAAAGGGGTATGAGAGTGGGTGAGTTGTGTTAGAATAGTGGTACTCTGTGGGTTGTGGTATGAGTGTGTAATCCATGGCTGATGCTGATGCTGGGCTCACGTTTGTGGTTGTTCTTGCGCTGGAAGGGCAGTGTGTGCCGTTCGGAGTCTTCCTCACCCTCTTCGTCTGCCAGGTGTGTGTGAGTGTAATGGTAACTCAAACCTGGACGGTTCTTGTAGCGCTTCCCACAAACTAAACACAAAGAAATACACAAGGGAATAAAAAGTGTGGAATTGTTTAGTTTGTAGCTCAGTTAAGCTTGTCACAAAAAGAAATGTTATTATCATTATTATTACTTTTAATTTTACAATAGAAGAGACAGTTAATTTTATCTAAATAATCTTTCTATTCATTAGAGAATAAAAAAAAATGACCATTTCCACAACAATATTAACTGTTTTCAATATTGATTCTAATAATAAATGATTTTTGGGCAGCAAATCATATAAGAATGTTTTCTGAAGGATCATGTGACACTAAAGACTGGAGTAAAGATGCTGAAAATTATCATTGCGTCACAGGAATAAATTATATTGAAATATATTCAAACAGAAAACAGTTATTTTACATTGTAATAATATTTCACAATTTCACATTATTATTAAGTAATTTTGATACATTTATTTTGATAATATAAGAATTTAAATTCATTTGATTTGAATTTAAAATATAGTATTGTATATGTATAATACTAGTTAATATATACATATTCTTATTATTATTAGTAGTAGTAGTATTTTTAATTATACTTTTATTGTTAATATTTACTTTATTTGAATTAAATAAATGCAACAATTTAACAATTAAAGTTAATTACATTTTAAATTAAAATTAATTTCTAATTAAAAGTGTTATATTTGTATAATAATATTTAGTAAATATGTATGTATGTATATAAACATTTCCACCATTATTGCCGATGAGAACAGCAGGGAATGATGTCACACTATGCAGAATAACTCGACACAATGAAACTTGACATTAAACATAAATATCAAGACGACTGCATGTTTGTATGGCTATATTGGTCCTCTGTTACTAGTTCTGTTATTCCTTTCCCCATGCTGTGTTTAATAATGAATGTAGAAATCTATTCTGTGTTCTTTTGTTTATTTGCGCATGATACTCACTGTCACACACATATGGCTTGTCTCGATCCTCTAGGGATGCTGGATCCTGTCTCTTTCTCATCCCCCCAACACCACATGCCTGGACACATCAAAAATTGCATGTAAACACACACAAAGATTTATTTACAGCTGGCAACCAGTCTATTTTACATAGGTGCAGCTAGAAGCATTCTTATTTTGGCCTTTGTAGAGCCCCTATCCTACATCCTGCTTCAAGATTTAAGCAAATCCTCTTCCACAGCATTAATTACACCTAGCACACAATTATCACAGCATCTCTTCCACACACTGCCGGATAACTGTGGGGTGTGAGAGATCTTAGAGGAAAGAGTGTGCCCCAATTAACAGAACAGAAGGTGAGAGATTCTAGGGACTGAATCGAAGACATTCTGTTTGCTATCCTTCACTGTATTTTTTATGCTAGACTTGATTTGGGTTTTGCAGCATACGTTGTCCTGTAAATTACATAAAAAATGAATACTGCTTTTTATATATATGGACAAGTATTGATTTATCATGTACATTTGTGTAAAATTCATCGCATGCCATATTTAAATCCACATGCCACATCTTATTTCACTTGCAAAAAACTGCAATTTTGTAAAGTCTCCCTTCTTTGGGCAGTGGTTATTTCATGGCTTGAATGCATTTCTGTACAGAACCACTTACTGTACGATTCCAGCCTTTCATGTATGTGGGGTTATAATTACAGATGAACTTAGCCATGTTTTCAGTGTGCTACCACACATCAGGTGTTGTCTTTAAAGTGGTATTAAAGGAGGTTTTTCACAGCTGTTCGGAAGGAGCTGCTTTGAATCAACACGAAGCCAGTGGAACGCAATGATGAAAGCTACGCAGTGATCAAACCTGGAGATGTGCTAAACAGCCATAATGGATCAATGGCTGATGAGCTACAATGGCCTGCTTTGTTCAGACAGCAGCCTTGAAGAAACAGGAATCCTAGATTAAACAAAGAGCCCGCAGGGCTCAATGCAAACCTGTGATATATTAATACAAAACCTTGGGCTGCAGGTCTAATTGCTACCAAGAGCAGAGGTTTTCAAATGGTCAGTTGTAACAAATAAACTTTTACATGTGTGATTTGACAGCAGGAAACATAACAATACTGAATGTAAATAATAAAATGTTTCTGATCATATAATACTGCATAGTTATGAGAGCAAAATCACTTAATTTCTGAAAGATTACATGGTCAAACTCTAGAAAATCCATCTAATTGCATTGAGAACATTAAAGGTACACAAAATTATGACCTAGACCCATATACTTTTGGCTCAGCACTTGATTGTCAATGCTGAAATCAGTTTTAAAGCAAAACCAGTAGAGTCTTGTGAGTAATCATTCTACAAAACTGTATGATTCACTCTATTATTAGTATGATTAATACTAATGAATTATCAGCTGCAGAAAACGTTACAGCTGCATGTGTTTTACCCGTCCTTTGGTGCGATTCTTGCGTTTGGGAACATCCTCCTCCATCTCATCCATGTCCAGCTCGTGAGGAAAATCTCCCACCAGCAGCTTCTGTGACCACAAGGAAAGACCAGCACGTGTGAGTCAGCTGTACTGTATGAACAATGCTAGAAAGTCAAACAAACGGGAAAGACGAGCGGGAGAATAACAGACCCTAAGAAATACCATATGGAAAATATGCTTTATATTAGTTAACCATAAACATTTACTTGTAATGGTATTAAGCAATTCACGCAGGTTTACCCTCCGACACAGGGTAAGAGTTGCTTTAAAAACACAATGTCGTGTGAGATGTAGACATGATATAACTCTAAGTATGAGAAATACTAAAGATGCTATCCCATTTACCAGTGTTTGGTGAATTTTTGTAGGTGAACTCCAGCCATTTCAAAAAGATTTCAGAAAGATAAAGTAGTCACGCAAATTTGCTGTATCGACCATCAGAAAGCTGCTTGGTTTGTGACTATAGAGTTGTGCTTTATTCATTGCATCAGTATTTGTGATGTATGAACTTCGTTATCGGATTTCGAATTAAGTATATTGGGGACCTAGGCTGTTTTTGTTCAATTCATGTCACACAAGTTCATTCTTCGATTTCACTTATATCTGAGTGTTTAAAGAAGATTTCCACAAATCACACCAACCTATTATGTAAGCGATAACATAATAGATGGGTGTGGTTTGTGGCTTTGGTTGATTTGCACTGACCAATGGTAGTTCGAAAGTTATTAGCCAGAGCAATCTTTCCTGGCAAGTTGTTTAAAAATCCTGAAAACAAACATAATTTTGACCTGTTTTTATTTTTGTCCAAAATAACATCACACTAGCTGATTCTTTGATTTCAATATAAGGCTACATTTACACTAGTGCACTTTCATTTTAAAACTCGTAACTTTCGCTACGGTTCGAAATAATGTCATGCTGTTTCTTTCTTTAATTTTAATTGAAGTGTATCACGGCATTAGCAGTATTAGTTTGTTCTACGATTTCACTAAAACTATGTCAGCGTTTTAGCTTTTAGCTGTTTTTGTTCTAAATATTGTCACAACAGCTAGTTCTTCAATTTATTTTTAAATTGTGGCCTTGCCGTTTTTTTGTTTCTTTTTTCTCTCCAAATGACATCACACCAGCTCGTTCTTCTGTTTCGCCTGAAGTATTTTGGGGCATTGAACTTTTAAAAAAAAATGACATCATACTAGTTCGTTCATCGATTTAGCTTGAAGTACATTGAGGCCTTAGCTATTTTTTTTTTTTTTTAAATGACATCACACCAGTTTGTTCTTTGATTTTACTCATAGGTACTTATAAGTATATCGGGATGTTAACTGTTTTTGTTTAGAACCAAGTATATCGAGGCCTTAACTGTGATGATTGCCTAGCAAGTGCACAACTGTAAGCATACTCATAATACATGGATGTGGGAAGAGAACAGCGGTAGGCACACAGTTTTTTAACTCCTGCTGGGGCCTGAGGCGAAGCAAACAGCAAGGATCACAGGTCCGCTCCCAGGGGACAAAGCACTCTAAAGAGTCACTCTTAATTGAAGTGCTAATTGGTTAACTGTCCACCCCTGGGATAGATGTCGTATTGTGTGCAAAACAGTGAGGGTGGTGACACTAGTGACAGCTTCATCGACTGGCAGGCGGGTTCATTAGGATCTATAGACATTCACACGTCAACACCGTCAAATGTAAGTACCCGTAAACCCCGAGACGTTGAAAATGTGCAACCGCACTCCACAAAATCAATAACCCAACTTTGTCAAACTTACTGACATGGACACACAAAATAAAAAAATACACTCACAAACGTACACTGTTTGTGGTTAACAAGTCTGCCAGTGGGGGCGTGTCAGCCCTGCGGCGATTTGTGTTACTGCCAAAAAGAGACACAAGTACTACAGAGAAATCAGAAGGGGAAAGAGTTGGCAATAAAAAGCAGAAAGAAATGCTGAATGGAGTGGTGGGAAGAGCATTTTGGGTACCAAAAATAACACATGGCGACAGTGTCTTAGTGTGTACTTTAGTGTGTACTTCAGGGCTGAGTGTGTAAAACCACTCTTTATCTAGTTTACTATTGAGTGGGAGCAAACCACAGTTGAGGAATCGTTCTTACCTGACATTCACTCATGGGTTCCTCCTCCTTTGTTTCAACCTTCTTATCCAGGAGTTCTCCGCTGAGGAGTGACTCCAGAACGGGTCCCTCAGGAACACCCCCTTCCTTCTTTAGTGCTGCTTCATAGTCTGGACACACAACACCAAGACATTTCTAGTCAACTCCTAAAGGAATAGGCCAGACAGTGTTTATGGCATTTGTTTAAAGTCTTCAAGTAAAGAAAATGTGCAAAGATTGCATTTAAAACCATAAGCGGTCTCACACAAAACCTGTAATTTGATGAGAAATTGCACATTTGTAAAAGCTATAGGAAAGCAATGAATTCAATAAAAACCATTCTTGAAAAAACAATGTATCTTATGTATTTTTGTTCAAACTGTTCATTTACAAGATTACCCTGTTGAAAAAAAAAGCATATGTTGATTAGTTATGTTTAAAAGCATGGCAGCTGGTTATAAACTGGTTTAAGCTGGTAATGTGCTGGTCCTAAGCATCTAGCTCCTGTTCAGCTCATGACCAGATCATGACCAACTAAGGACCAGCTTAAACTAGCTCAAACCAGCTATCATGTTTCAAAACATACCTAGCAAAAAAAAATAAAAATTCAGAAGCAATCAGCATATTAGAAAAGGTTTATTTTAATAAATTATTTGTTTTATTAGGATCCCCCCCCCCCAAAAAAAAAAAAACAACAAAAATGAATTAAAGATTTATGTTTGTCTTTCTCAATACCAACTCTCACCGATTTTAAACTCGATGGGTCCAAGACGTGGATCCTCTAAGATGTTTAACCGTCTCTTCTTTCTCCAGCAGCGTGCAGGATAGGTATAGAGCTGCCCTGGAGCCACACCTGAGTTAAAAAAGAACAAGAGCCATGGTTTAAACATCCAAAACCATGACCTAACAACAAAATCACAGATGTAGTGTGATACACTGTACACATAAAACAGACCTGGCCCACGATGGGTCTTCTCCATCCATATGTAGCAGTTACTCTGTGCTACGCCTGTTTGGGAGTCAAGAAATGGCAGGCGCATGGAGCGTTCAGCACAAAGTCGAGCATTATAACTGCGGCAGTGCTCGATGGCCTCACGGTAAAACTCCTCACCAAGGCTGCAAACAATTAAAAAGGGGGAATGTCTCACAAGTATGTTTGATTTCAGTGCTCAAAAAACAATATTTATTATTTAAAGGCCCCATGAAATCAAAATTTGCGTTTGAAGCCATCTACTGTATATGCTGGTGAACACTTGAATGTTGACAAAATTAATATTTTAGCACATGTACATTCAAAATGTACCATTTTAACCGCTTCTAGGAAATTAGAGGAAAAATATTGATGAGTCATGTTGCGTTAAACAAATTTATTTCCAAATAAGTTCAATGGGGCTTTAAATTTTCACCCATCTATGCAGATAACTCTTTGTACTGTCATGCAGAAGGTAAATAAAATTCTTGGCTGGCATACAATCGGGAAATATAAATCTCATTTCCAGCTCTGTTAAAGGTGCAATAGGTGATTGTCTTCAGAAAAGTATTTTGTTATACTGGTTGAAAGTCTATTCACATCCAGATAGCAATCATTAAGTTAAGTGGTATAAATTTATTTATCTGTATTTATATACTCTGTGGAAGACGTAGGACCAAGAAATGTACGTCCAATCAAAACCAAAAATGTCCGAGTGTTTTAAACAGCTTTCCTACCTGCCAGTCAACGTATGTATCTGCATACCTCTGCACACCCTGTTATGAAAATATGTCACTAGTGTATTCACACATGCTGTGCAGACAGAGCTAAAATGGCAGACAAACATCAATAACCCGGTATTCCTTCCTGGTATAGTAGTAGTTTTAAAGTTTTCTAACTGGTTAATGACACGTGATGTAGCCTAGTGGTTCCAAATTCAAATGCTCACGCACATATTTTGCATGTCTTGTAAGTTTAGTTAACACACACGATTCAGATGACCAACCCGAGCTACGTGAATGAACTGTGTTCCAATCGATTTGGTCCCTACACTATGTTCATTGCTCCCTAATCCCTGAGCAGGGTTTACTTCACTTCGGAACATGGACTGGAATTGGGAACCGCTGATGTAGCCTATTGTAGTAATATTGTCTCTGGTATTCTGGTCTGTGAGCATAAATGCATTCAGGGGGCGTGGCTTTGGATGGTGATTGCAGGGAGGGTTGGAAGTTCGCTTTCAGTGCTATCAGGCTAATGTTAACATTTTCCAAGATCTCCTATTGCACCTTTAAATTAAATTAATGCATTTAGCATACACTTTTATCCAAAACGACTTACAGTGTATTCAGGCTAACATTTTTTTTTACTTAGATGTGCTCCCTGGGAATCGAACCCACAACCTTGCACTGCTAAAGCAATGCATCGCCACTTGAACCACCTTTGAAGACATACTGCATGTGCATTGGAATATACTGTACAGAATCGCACTCGAGGGTAAAGAGCTCGGGTGTTAGGAACTGCTGTTTAAAAACATTGCTGCATGAGAACAGTGGTGTGCATTAATGGTTAATGTGGCAAAAAAAGAGCGCACTCAACAGTTCTGTCCTCAAGAGTATGTTTGCATGCTCGAATCTGGTCAGGACAAAAGTACCAAACAGTTATTTTATTGCTGAGGCTGCACTCAGCAAACTGCTGCATTTAAAAAACAATTTTAAAATAAGGAAAACACTAATGAATAAGTCAGTAGCAACTGTTATATATTTCTTTACATATTAGTACATTTACATTCAAATTTGAATATATGAAAACATATGACAACGTTTAATGAGGTTTTTTTTTACTTTTGCAGTGGTGGATGGGAGGCTGCCTTGTGAAAAAGAAGTGCACTTGATTGAATCACATACTAAAAGTACTAGTGTACTTCAAATCTTAAAAGTTATTTTAAAAGAAAACGTTTATTGCATATTACACTAGTGAAACAAATGGCCACTTCATTGTACTTCAAGAGAGTATAATTTCTAAAAAGTGTGCTTTGTACATTAATAATTTCAAATGTTTTACTTTAAAGTAAATTTAGAATTCATTATGTTTAAATATTTATTTTGAGCAGTCCATTTTATCGAGAATTCAAGGACAATCCAAAATAATTTTAAAGTTAAACTTACTGCATTTAATATCAATTTAAACTAGAATACATTTAATTTACAATACATTTCATTGCAATTAACATCCAATTGATCATCTGAAAACATTATATTCAGCTCACATGTTAAGTATGTTATTTCAATAATAAATGCTCTTTTTAAAAGTCTACAAAAGTGTATTCTTCTTTGCAAAGTCTCCTTCACTGCAAACACAGTTATGTAGAAAACACTGCAGTTACAGAGTATAGCAATCATTATATAACAGTACAAAATACCAACTGACCAATCAAAAGCAAGTATTCCAGAGTGAGTCATGTAATAATGTTTGGCAATGTCATAAACCAAAGTGTTATTGAATTTAGTCCAGATTTTATTTTGATTCTGCTCTAGTTTATTCAGTATTGAAGTTTGTCTGTATTTTCTCTCCCATTGTTAACCCAAGGAAAGATCATAAGTGCAGAAATAATTGGGAGATGCTTAAAACGTCCTGAAAATGCTCTCCTAAACCCTGCTCTCCCGCGGTTGCCTTTTTCTTCTGTCAAACCGGCTGAATAAACTCCCTTCAATGTTATATAAGCTATTGTAAAAATTAGCCCCATGGAAGTACTGGCGAGTTTTGGAACACAGTCCCCGGTTTTTGATGTGTCATCTTTTGTTTCATTGTAATCTAAAGCACCGGTCTGCAAACCGGAGTGAGAATTGAAGGAAAATTGCATCATGCAACAATGACCGCATCCCTGAAACAAGCCTGATAACAAATTGACAGAGGCTTGAGGTGATGTGATGATGTAAGCGAAAAACCATTGTGATTGGTTGGAACTCATCCATTTCTCCTTGTGGGGGAATGATGGAGAGCCCTGTGGCTCAAGACAAACAACGCAGTCAGGCTGAAATAAATAACCCTCATTTCTCCAAACAAAATGGCGGCCAGAGCAAAACAACACATTTTCTACCTAATTTAGTCCATGTTTGATTTTGGGGACCACATCCTGGTCATTCAGCGCGGGCTGGAATCAATCCTCGACATGTGGGTTGAAAATACTAAGTGCTAAGTGTGCAGGGGCAGTAAATTACAGTGCATCGAATGTCATGTGCTCAGGTCCACCAGAGAGGAAATATTAAGTCCTGTGGTGAAGTGCTGTGGGCTCCATTTAAACACCTCTACACTCAGCAGATACTCAGTCTGCGCTCAATCTCGCACAATGGCCCAGGCAATATCTAAAGGTCAGCGAGCGAGTGAAAAACAAAGATCGACGTCTCTGTGATTATGTGAGAAATTGTTCTTCAGAGAAAGTCCTTGTCAAATGAGCTTTCAAGACTTCTGTTTTCGAGCAGTTTCTGAAAGGCTTTCCAACTGGAGTTTGAATGTTTTGAACGGGATACTCCATAATAGGCCTCTCCAATAGGCGAAAAGAGTTGGGCGCAAAACAGAAGTTCCCTCACCGACTTCCTGAATTGGTGAGATAAGGTGGCTCCTCTGTACGGCAAAGTTTGTATTCATATCCCACGAGCACAATGAAATAGCGATCATTTAGATCAGAAAAATACAAAGCCTTGCACATGACATGTAGAAGAAAAAAAAAAAAATAGATATTGTGGCCACAAATTAAGAATTTGTTCCCATGACTCATTGCTTTTTAATTTGTTCAGTTTATTTAAATGAACAGTTCGCACAAAAATGTAAATTCTGTTTAGTGGAGCACAAAAGATGAAGATGAAGAATGTTGGTAAACTATTAGTTTGGATCCCATTGCTTTCAAGCTAAGTTAATTTAGTAAACAGTAGCCACAATTAGTGATAGTTTTGTCCATGATTTAACTAAAACAAGGAATTCTAAATTTGTGGCCACAATATCTTTAACTAAGTATCTTGAAAATATATTTGTGAATATTTGAATGTCAAATGCATGCTGCATAGTCAACCCCTGCCACAAGGGGCACTATAGCATGCATTAGCAAATGTTATTAATGAATTTGTTACATTTATATAGCGCTTTTTTGGCACTTTACATATATTACATATACATACACCACCACGAATGTGCAGCCTCCACCCAATAGTAAATGTGACTGCATCTAAGCTTTTGATATGATATGCTCCAGTGAGGGATCTGTGTATTGAATTTAACAAGCATACCTGTTCTTTATGACAGTTCCACTTGATTGCCTAAGAAGAGAAGAAAAGACAGAAACAGACATGAGCAGATGCAGACAATATCTGATTCATATGGAGGTTGGGGGGGGGGGGGTCATTTAATAAGATGGATTTCCATTCAAACCATTACAAGTTAACAGAGAAATGTATTATGAAGAACAGACAAAGCCTCTTAACCGTAATCAATCAATACATGCTTTTTGCAATATAATGCTGATATATAGATAATACAATTTAGTATTAATAGTTCAACCAAAAATGTTAATTCTCATGTCGTTCAAAACCTGTATTTCTTACTTTTTTTTCCCCGATCGAACACAAATCGAAATATTGTGAAGAATTTTTCTACTGTTTTTGCCCCAAAGCAACACTGGATCCCATTTACCTTCATTATATGATCTTTTTTTTTTTTCAAAATGCAATAAATCCATTTTGATTAATTTAAGTAAAAATGTGTTACTTTTCTTTACCAAGAAAGTGGTTATTATAATATAAAAAATTCAAAACCAGATTTTGATTTTCAAAGATTTATTATAAAATAAATAGTATTATTTATTTTATATAGTATTAAAGTGCAACAAATCCATGACACATTTTGTTGTTGTTGTTTTTTAATTGAATCCATATAAAAGTTATTTTTCATATTGAAACTGGGAGAATACACAACATAGTAAGTTGATCCACATATGACAGCCTCTGAACTTGGTCAATACTAATCTTATATACAGCATACAGGCACTGGATTAAAAATGCTTTTATTGGTCATTGCTTCCAAAATGAATTCAACGGATCATCTTGTTAATGCTATAAATTAATTAGGCCAACAACAATAAAATAAAATTTAATCATGAACATACATGAACATCAAAATTACATTAAACCACAGATTCCATATTCCAAAATGACATTTCCCTAACATTCAACTTCCAAAAGTGCATTCATCTTTGCCATGTTACATTCATCTGCTGACTAGTGCTATATGCTGTATAAACAAAAACATTATTGGCATTAATAAAATACACTTACACTGAAAAGCTATGCAATATCATGCTCATAATCGAATGTGTCTCATCTGCGATTATAAACACATATTGCATAATATATATTGTATAACTTGTCAGTGATGTACAGTGAAGCACACAATGGAAATGTATCACAGATGCGGCTTTAAATGCACATGACAATCAAATGTGATTGATCATGCAGCCCTTATTTGTCTTTTGATTACAAAGTACAAATTAGATGAGGAAAACTAGGATGCCAGGTGTATTCAAAACGCCACCATTACTGTCTACCATTACTGTTCGTAGGGTTGGTCTGGACCATTCGTAAGCTCTCTCTTAGCTTTGTTTGAGCTCAAGACACTACTGTACAGCAGTCTTTAGAAATCAGTGCAGCGCGTGCCAGTACAAGTCAAACTATGGTATGTTGACAATGTTGTGGCTCAACAATGATTTTATGTTATTTTTTTAAGACTCATAATAAATTTTGTTCGCAATGGATACAGGCCTATTTATGAAGTTGACTTTGTATCAGAACTAATATGGTGGTAATTAGCCTAGGCTTTTTCGTAATGAAATTAAAGCGAATTGGCAATACATTTTTTTGATAATTTAAATCTGGCAAACAATTTGGCCCTAAATGGCTAAGATCTATAAATGGGTAATCATGGTTATGTCCATTAAGCGACCAACTATAGCAGCGATCCAACGTGTCCTTGTATTGAATCAAAGATGGAGCCGGACGCGGAGCCGATTAGTCTATGTCAATTTTTTTATTCGGCAAAACTTAAGTCCTTTTGACATTTTGCCTGACGTGGCTACATCAAAAAAAATCACGAGAGGCTTGGTGCCCTTTTTTACGTTGCTTCCCCAGCATATTTTGTATCTAACTCTCTCTCTCTCTCTCTCTCTCTCTCTCTGTTCATTGTAGGTTGCTTTTTATTTAAACCATAAACCAATTGCAATCAATACCGCATTAAACAGAAGTAACTGCAGCTGCTTGCCAATCAATTCTGATTTTAAAGTACTTTACCATTAATATAAAAGTGTATTATATAATTTTTAGAAGTCGTTAAACCCATGTCAAGAAGCGGCACAAGCGGCACAACGGGATAAGGAGGGTGGATGATTAGCGAGGAATACCCGGTTCGTCTAACCGTCACAACATATCGTGTGAACATATTACTGACCAATTGATAAATACATATAGTCTATATTCTACTGATAACTTAAAATATGTTAAAATAAATGTTACTGTAATAATTTGAGGAATGTTTCATTTGCATAGAATGTGTTGTCTTTCTTAACGCTGTATTGCACCTTCGCGTGAAGTGGAAAATCGATTCCTGAGCAATCGATGCCAACTAATTCAGCACCCTCACTTTGGACAGCGTGCTAAGAAGCTTCCCAAGGGACACTTCGGGGAACACTCTTAAGAACATAAACAACTTTGGTAAGATATATCTTTCGAGTGAGCGTTATCGGGGAACCGGGCCCAGATACTATGCTGATTTAGGTGGAAATCCATGATATTTTTTTTTCTCAAAATGCAATAAATTTATTGAATCGATATCAAAGTTATTCCATATTCCGTGTTATGATCCACATATGACAGACTCTGAACTTGGTCAATGCTAATCTTATATAGGCTACAGACATCTATCGGTCATCGCTTCCAAAATGAATTGAATTGGTCATCTTGTTAAAGCTATAAATTAATTACAGCAATAAAAGAAAATTCGTCATGAACAAGAACATGAACAACAATACCACATTAGACCACAGAAATTCCAATGAATGCGATATAGCGTAGACTATGGCTCTGTGTATTAAATGCATCTGAATAATGAAAGCACGTGATGGAGATTTGCTGGTACTTTTAATCACAGAAGCGGCTTTACTGATGAGCATGACAGTCTCGTGATTTATAGTGCAGCCCTTGTTTTTGTTGATCACACAGTATAAAGTATATGAGGAAAACTAGGATGCTGGGTGTATTTAAAGCACCACCATTACTGTCTAGAGTGCGTGGAATGGTGCGCTGTGATTGGTTGGGCATATATATTGCATTCCTCAAAAAACGGAGACTGCTGTTTGTCACGGTTTGGAAAAAGGGATAAAACATGACCTAATAACTCTGCAAATATAGCATTTTGTGTAAAATTTTAAACTGACTTTTAAATACCGACCAAATACATTACTGTTTTTGTTGGAAACTCAATTTTTTAAAAAATTGCGCTTCTCGAGTTTTGGAAACAAACTCTTTATTTATACATATGTATATATATACACACACATTATAAAATCTTCATATGAAGAAAAAAAGAAAGTCATACAGGTTTGGAACACCATGAGTAGATTACTGCATTTTCAATTTTCGATGAATGCCCTTTAATAACAGACAGCAAAGGAAACCCTAAATTAAATAAAAAGAATAATTACTCAAAGGTTATTACAAAATGTAAAAAACAGAATATGTTTACTGTCTACTGACAAGGCTTTCGGAAGACTTTGGAACAGACAGACTTCTGCTAATTGACCAAGCATGCCGATGGTGATAATTTCAAAAAGACCAAATACCAGCTGATTAATTGGCCTGGCTGATATCTGGGTCTGAAACTAGGATCTGGATACCTTGACTCTGTTTTCAGATTTGCCACACGAACAGCATGAGGCAGCAGCGTGCTGCAGTTTTACAGCTGAAAGGAAAAGCAGTTACAAGAATAGCAAACGGAAAACACGTCTTATTGCCTCTTTAACTACATTACGGAGAGATGCATTATTTGCAGTCATTGTATTCATGCCATATGAGAACTCCAAAAACATTAGGTATCTTGGAAGAAGGCTGACAGAATGGAGAAATGGGTGAGGTTAGCTAATATAAGAAAAATCAATAAGAGGAAGCAAAAGCCTGAAGCAACCCAACAGAGTTTGGCTTGTGTGCTGGCAGAGCTGGCCAGGAATGGCATCCACAGGGAAAAGTGTGTTACCAATGTGCCATGAGGAAGCACTCTCACTTCTGTGTGTGTAAAACTATGCTTGGAGGGAGTGAAAGGTCAGAGAGTGTGTGTTTATGTGTGTTCATATATGTGGCAGTGTGTTTGTGAATTCGATTTTAGCCTACAGATGGTTGATGCTGAGTGTTATGATCTCACTTTGATCTAACTGACCAAAGAGACGGAATAGAAGGAAGAAGAATGCATATAGTTTGGTGCCCATTTCTGATTCATACAATAGATTTTGTACATGATAGAACTGCACAGCAATACAGTGATGCTTGAATATGTATGGTATAGCAACATGAACATTTTTGAACAACACTACAGTTCAGAATGTGCAGATACTTTATGTATCTGTTAATCCAGTAAAATATAGACACATGTAATTTTAAGGCGGGCATTTTTCATCAATTTATTGTTTATATCATATAATATTTGAAGTTGTATGTAAATTTGTAAATAATATATTTATAATTGATTTCTTTGCATTGTTCACATTACTAATTTACATTAATTCAATATTCCTCTAAACTGTGTGTGTGTGTGTGTGTGTGTGTGTGTGTGTGTGTGTGTGTGTGTGTGTGTGTGTGTGTGTGTGACCCTGTCTGTGAAATCCAAGCTAAAGTCTCAAAATCTAATTATGACATAACAAGTATCAAAGTTTGATTTCATCCATAATTTTCACTATGATTTCAATCTTTGACCTTACTCAGTCAATATTAAATATATAAAGGTTATATTACAGAATGTTCTACATCTTCATGAAGGATGATTTTATGTAGAAAACAGTAAATCATAATATAATTAATGAGTAAATAATTGATTCCGTTTTTTTTTTTTTTCTGCAGTCCTCATCCTCCTTACATGATTATTGACTTATCACCACAAATTTGGCAAAACCTGACATACGCAGACAGAATGCAAACAATTTCTTCCAAATAATTGAAATTAAAAGTGAGTGTCTGCGGCATAGACTTGGGCCCAGACTTGAAAACCTTGGAAGGAAATGCGTAGCGAAAAAGACACAAATGCAAAGCAACTCACCCCTGAGGTTCACCCCTCCGCCCCTCCCCCCTCTGCCTCTTTCTAGTCTGAGCACAGAGCCGTCAAGTCCCCTTCTCCATTCCATCACCTCACTCCTGTGTGTGCTGCTAGTGGAACAAGTCTGGCTTTCAGTAGTAAGTTGACAGCTGTAGAAAATGGCCGCTCTCAGTTTGTTTGCTTTTTTTTCACACAATCTCATTATATTATTCTGTGGCGGTGGCCTTGAAAGCTGTGAAACGTGTCTTGCTGGAAAACGAGAGAAAGCCGGCCATATGGAACGCAGTCTGAAAGTAGGCCGAACTCTGTGAATTCAGATTTTCTCGATCAACACTGTTCCCTGCAGTCCTCTGTGTAATTTAATCACAGCTCCTCGTGTCAGGGGTGACCAATATTCGATTGTGGATGACCACCTATGGATTTCTTTAATAGAAGCGAGGGTCCATGTTTATTGTGAGGGAGAATTTGGACAAAGGCATTAATTTGTCAGCATCAGTGACAAATGGAGCACAGATTTAATCAGATACATCTGAGGGATTTACTCTTGTATTTTCATTACATTTGAGTTTGGTGCACAGTGTTGCTATATTGGCAGCATATATCAAAGCAAAGGCTAATGAAAGAAAGTATCCAACTTATAATCTACTTTCTTAGAGCTCTTTAGTAGATGCCGCCCACTTAAGAGCCCGTTTTTGCATCTAAAGCCTTTAAAGAGAACTGTCAACATGTAAAATCCTGTAATAAAATGTGTTGGCATTGATTCAACGATTACTTGATACGATATGAATGCATGCATGTAATAGCCACTTACAATTTACACAAAGCCAGGCTGACTCACACACACACACACACACACACACACACTCACTAGCTAAACAAAGGAAAGCAAGAGCCTCAAGAACAGGATGCCTTTTCCCAAACCAAAAGAGAAAGAAAGAAAAAGATGATTGGAGAGGAGCGCATAGCTTCCAGCATCCACACTGTCACTCCTGTGCAAAGCTCAACTATGACCCTTAAAAATAGAACAACCTCCAAAATTAGCTCTTCTTCTGTAGCCTATTTAACTGAAACCAGTGTAGAGGCAGAGGGAGATGTTGTCCAAATATGTCTTAAACCGTATTGGTGTATTCCTCATTATACTCCCTAGTCCCTGCACTAGCAGAAAACTCCCTCCAGTGCCAATTAGTCTTAATTAACAGTTGTCCTTTTGAAAGGTAACAGAGAGCTCCCTCTAGAGGCTGCACTGTGTCAGTAAAATACCAAACTCATGTTGAAGAGACCAGAGAACCATCAAGTTACTGAATGCAAACACACACACGCTTGAAAAATCAACCACAATATATTCATTTTAACAGAACTTAGTAATCCAGAGTCACACAAAAAACGTTTAACACCATCATTTTTATACTAACAATATGTTTCAAAGATACAAAATAGCTCAAAACTACTGAAAGTAGATGCTTAACCATATCTTCTAAAAATAAACATTCAACTTAAACTTTCATTGTATGATAGTTCTTAAAAAACAGGAGTTGGGCCTTTAAAGCCGGTTTAAAAAGTCATAAAGTGCACCATCTTCAATGGATTTGCCAGTTAATATTTTAAATCTTCTATCTTTATAGAAGCATAAACTCCAGAAAAAAATAAAAATAAAATAAAGCACTGCAGCAGTGACAGATGGTAGTACCATAGACTGAATGATTTCCATATTCAAACGAGCAGTGCAGGATACTTCAGAAAGTACTATGGTACTTCTTTCTAAGTGGATCTTAGCGTCACATGTGGGTGTAAGGACTTGTTACCATGCTGAATTGCTGTGGCTGGTGTCACTGATGTTGGAGGCTGACTAATATGTTGATGTGGCCCACGGTATTTCCATGAGCTTAGGACTGCTGAGAGAGGTTATTGGCACACCCATCCCCCAGCAGTACTGTAGATTACACTTCGCAATAGCAACCTCCTCGAGCACCTCTTCCCTTTTCGTCATCCGCCCCTTTACCCCCCCTCTTCTTTTTCACTAGTCTACCCAGTCAAATGATTTATCTCATTTCTTTCTTTATCTGCCTCTCTGCCTCTACAGATGTGCTGGTGCATTTCCTCCAGCCTGCTGAAGACTAGCTTATTGAGGACTGCAAGAATCGCAGCGCATTAACAGAAGCATAGTCAAAACTCAACCCTGCATTAGCCTAGGCCAAATGTTACGTAAACATTTATAAATCTCATCGACTTAACAGAAAGTGCATGTTGATTATTTTGGACAGTGTATAGCCTTGTTCTTGGACTAAGAGTAGGTTTGCACAAAAATGATTGTATTAAAAATGGAAATGTTTTTCTTTTGCATTTTTAAAAAGTTTTGTGTAAAGTGAAATGTGTATTTGCGTAAATGACTAAAAAGCTGTATTGTGCATGCCAGGCCAGTGTAAAGAAAAACTACATATTTGCGCACATACACATTCTTATAGACTGATCGTGTAATACACACGCGGATGACGTCACCATTTTCAGAGATTTGCATTTTTTAAGTTTACATGGAGTCGTTTACTTGCATCATTTTTAAAAACGTAGGTACTGAAACTCATTTCAAACGTTCGTGTTTTTAGGACCCCTAAAACATTGTTCTTGTGTAAATGATCATCCAAATTGCATACAATATTTTTATTTTATTTTCTTTTTTTCTTTAAAATGGCCCCCTTAACATTCAAGTAAAGAAAGGTATCAGAACAACAAGAAATTAATAGCTAAATCAATATAAATTTAACTTGTCATGTCTGTTGTACAAACTGTTCTGTCACTTGCCGAGTTTCCAAATTTTCCAAGGATTGTCTTCCGAAAACAGGTTTAGCGCATTACAGTGTTTAACCATACAGATTATGCACATGCTAACTATATTGCAAGAATTGACGCAAACTTTTAAATCAAATAACAAATATTGCAAGTACTGACGCAATCTTTTAACGTTTTTCTTTAGTGCATAAATTCTATAGCAATACTTTTACTCAAATTCGTATGCTACTCCGAGTCTTAATGAAATTAAAATACACCTTAATTATTTATTTATTTATGCATAATTCGCGCAATTTTTTTTTTTTTTTTGGGATGTGTGAAAATGTCATAACTCATTTTTAGAGGCTTGATGGTTGCTGAATATACAGCATACCACTGAACGATAGCAAATGCATTGTAAAGCTTTATTTAAAACAAACCTTTTTTTAAACTTTAAAATTTTAAAATTTTAAAACACTTTTACACAGAATTTACCAACCAGGTCAGAGTTTCTCAAAACTAGTGTGAGATAAGTTCTATCATAACCACCCTTGGAAGATTTTAGCATGGAAATGGATATGACAATATTAATGTATTTGGTTTTGGCCGAATAGATCTGCTGCGCTGCTGCTGAATTGCTGCTGCTGTTGATTATTGCTGTTGTTGTAGACTATTGCTGCTGCTGCTGCAACAAAGCAAGTGCAGGACCCATTGCAGATCTACTGCATACAGGACAAGTGGAGCTGGGGAAGGTGAAGGGTTTCAGAGGAAATCTGTGAATGCTAGTGAATGCTAAATCTAGTGAATGCTAAACGGTCATTCAAATGTAAAGCAAGTTCATTGGCTGTGCATGCAACATGAACCATTCAGCTTGTGCCAAATTGTTTAATGCTTTGAATATCATCAATTTGCTTTAACGATCTATCAGTCTGTGGGTTTTATGACATAAAAAAAAGAAAAAACATCTGTCGCTATTTCTGTTCCAATGCAATTTTATGCGCTGTTCTTACGTAATGTTCAAGGACGTATTCAATCTATACATATTATATACAGTAGCCGAAAAGAGAGGACCATCTTTTAAAATGGACTAAGTATATTATTACTCCAGAGATGGAGAAGGAAAATAAAGATGCATGGGAGCCTCTTTATTTGTATTAAAGCACTTTTTCTTGACTAAAAATGTTTCCAAATATTTTTTTTTCTCCAGAGGAGAAATAATAGTTAGGAGGACAAACTGACATTTATTAGGCAACAAGCTGCACATATAAAGCACTAGTTGTTTGCTCTGCATTATAATGTCACCCTATGCTGCAAAATGTTGGTACCAGCTTATATGTTTTTTATTTTTATTTTTTTATATAAGTTGGAAGTCTATGAATTCATCCTAGTTCACCAAGCACAAAACCAAAGGATGCACAAAGCAGCATGAAATTAGTTCCATATTCATCAGCATCACCTTGGAGAGGAGTTTGAGTTTTAAAAAGTGTCAAAATATCTCATTTGTATGCAGAACCAAATGAGCTATTTGAAACGTACTCGCCAAAAGTGTTAATGCTGAAGATGCTCAATGAATTTTCAGAGATTGTCTGCTAAAGACACCTGCGTTCATAGTGGACCAAGGTGCTCGCAAACAACCTCACTCAAATGGAATACCCAGGATCCTTCATTGCAGTAGAGAACCATATATCCTCAGAGGCATTTGTCTGCTATATTGAATTGCCCTGCTGTGTTTGCTGGGACAGGCTATGTGTTCACATAAATCGTTGCCTGTGGTGTAACATGGACCTGATGTCCTGCCGCATGTTCCACTGCTTGAAAAGACTGCAGGACTGACAGGGATGCTTACAGGTGCACTTGTACGGTTATTTTAGTAAGGGTAAATCCCATTGCTTATTACTCTTTATATAATACATATCACATTCGCACTGCGCAAAATACATATTTGGGGACCTATCAACTGATTTGTGAGCATTCGCACACCGTACACTCTGGAACTTGCCCTCCACCTCGCACATCTTGCACAATGCTCTTCGAAGATCTTATTTAAGCCTTTATGTTTCCCTCTTGGACCATCTATAGTTTCCTTTAAACAAGTATTCCTATGGATCTCCAGTGAAAATGGCTAGTGGGACAGTTTGTCTGGTAGAGAGATGAATATTTCGACCCTCTGCACTTTAATAATATCTGAAATCTAGGGAGAGGATCTGTCCACCTAATAACGGCGAAAGAAGAACAGCTATAAATCTCCTCTGATGGACCCAAATTTAGCAATGGACTATTCCATGCATTGCTCTTCTGCTGCAAATGCATGTTCTGATTCATACTGACACACACACACAGTACAAAGTACACACAGTCTCACGAGGCTGAAGATGATCATGAACATTCACGTTTTAGATAGTAAGAGTGAACGTAGACTGCAGTGGACATTTGATGTTAACACATTGATGGATGCAGAAGTCCAACTTCCTATGTGAAAACCATATATATATATATATATATATATATATATATATATATATATATATATATATATATATATATATATATAAAGGAGTGAGGGATATTTTCTGTTTGGCAGTGCTAGTCACAATCATTATTTGTTTAAAGTGCTGCCCTATAGGCGATCTCACTTCAAGCCAGCCCCTGATTGCGTTATGCAGTAAAACCGCTGCAGACCACCAGCTCAACATATCAGTGAGATCGAAAAACAAAGTCATTCTCAATCAAACAATGCTTTTGCAAGAAGAAGATACCTCAAATAGTGTGGCTTTGTTGAAGAGAGGTGTGATATTACTTTCTGAAGTCATAGGGCTTACAATTTTCACCTGGCAGATGATAAATTGGGTGAAAAAACCCCACAGACTTACACTGAAGGAAGGACACAAACAATACCAAAAGTCTAGAATATTACAGAGGTTTGAGAGTGCATTTCTGACTTGAGCTTGTAAGAAACCAACAAAAACACTCTAGAAACTAGGGGTGGGAGTAAGTTATAGTATATTTAAACTTTTAAATGATGAAAATAAATCACATTTGTACTGTAAACAGCATCCACCAGCCCAATTTCATGATTTCATATAGATGCATATCATTTGTATAAATGCAATAATTTGCATCATTTTTTGCAATAAAAAAAGGATGCCCCAAAAGTATGCAATAGCTTCAAACTTCCTTTACTAAAATGTTCACACTGACAAGACTGAGTCATCAGGAAGCGACACCCTCCCTCGGTCTTCCTCAGTCCACATCTGATGATCTTCCCACAAGGTGTCTCACCTCCCGAAAAAGTGAAAGTGAGCACGCCACGCTTCTCTAACCTTCTAAACATCTCCTAAGTTCAAGTGCAACACCACAGTGCACTACATACAGGCTATAGATGCTAGCAGTGCACTATAAGATCCCTGAGCAACAGTTTGATGACTGACAGTGAGTTAGGTAGCTTTGGAGAAATAGGTCATAGAGCTAAAAATACCTATCTGTGTTTCTCTCTCGGTCTCTTTATCTCTCTCTCCTCTTGAAGACAAAGAGAGTCTCTCTGGGAAAAAAAAATGAGTGAGTGAGTGAGATGAAGAGAACAGCCCACCAGTCTCAGAAGAAGAAAAATGCCCTCATAGAATTGCAGCCGCTTATGCAAACAAACATTAAAAAGGGCCTGAGTATAGAGATGGGGAGGAAGGATCTAGAACCGGGTGACAGTCTTCAGCTTAAGAGCGACAGTGAGAAGAATTATATAGATCTCATTTTTCTCAGATCAGCGAGGCAAAGCAGAATAACTATCCAAGAAGTCCGCATTCCGCATCCTATGAGATGACTAGAAGAGACAGGACACCATCACTTTAGGAGATAGCGGAAGATAGAGGAAAAATAGAGACAGTAAGTGAACCCGAGTAATTACTAGAGAGATGTGAGGACCAGAGAGACTGAACAAAGAGAAATACGCAACGAGAACGGTGGGAAACCTATTCCAAATATTCAAAGATTCCCAATGAAATGCCATCATTTTAGTGACGGCATGCCAGTTAGCAGATAATCAGCAATCAAGGCAGGCATCATTTAATCGCCATCTCTTCAAAATGAGTGATTTCTAAAAGCCAGTAATGTAAATTAGATTGGCTCCTCAACTGATATCTCCTCAAGTACTGCACTTTAACTGGGTTCTTTGAAGAGGGTTATTGAAGAGTGTAACATCACAGTAATTCAGACGCTGATTGCAGCCCCTCTTTCTGTTCATTCATGTTTCTCATGCAAATATCTCTAAATGCACCAAGACGCACACCTGACCTTGTACATGACTAAAAACATCCGTCAACAGCAACGTTCACCTCTCGGGGAAACTGATCAAACCTAAGAGAACCCATTAAGATACCGCAAGATTTGTCATGTGTGAGTTACTTACATGAGTCACTGAATCAAAACTGCGGCTCTACAAAATCCACAGCAGTTTTAGTCCTTTACTGAAAAGTAGTAGATGGTGCTACTGAAGTTAATCAAGGTCCAGTGATATTCATGAAAAGTCTTAGGCCTATAGCCTAACACTTTACAAAAAGGTTACCATCAGTTAATGCATTGATTTACATTAATGAGTAATAATAAATTTGTTACAGTATTAGTTTAAAAAATGATAATAATCATTATGAGTTACTGTGATCCCAGGTTCATTAAAAAGGCTAATATACTAAGAGACAGGGCTACAAATTTGGTTAAAATAATGTATTAGTAAACGCTGAAACTAACATTGGTATTGGTTACGTCATGGCTTCCATTCAGGAAAGTCACGTGAGGCACGAACTGTAAGTAGGAAAACGCGTAAGCTATATTTGCAGACATGTCCATACACACTTAATTTGTCACGTCTGAATGCATTTTTTTATTTGACAAAACATGTGTCTGAATTAAAATTATATCATAGCTATTCGTTTGAATAGCCTATGCGTAAAAGGTAGCAATAGTAACCAACACCCGATTTTAGTTCACGTGTAGCCTACTGTATTTTGTTATTTTTTATATACATTGTAAGATATTGAAATGTTATAATTTTTCACGAGGTGTGAGTTTCTTACCTCATAAAACCCTGCCTCGTGTCTACTGAATGTGTGCACGCGCCGCTAGTTGCGCGACTGAGAATTTGTGTCTCGTGCGATCATACAATAAGTCGTTTCATTCAAAAGCTGGAATAATATGAATAATAACATTAGTAATTTACGTAGTCAAAATGGTTGACAGTAGTTCTGCTGCCACAGAGTAGACACTTAAGTTGGTTATTATTATGTATTAATTTATTTATTGTACATGATTATTTTATTTAGGCTATGGGTATATATATATATATATATATATATATATATATATATATATATATATATATATATATATATATATATATATATATATATATATATATATAGAAGTTTTTTTTTTTTTTTTTTTTTTTTTTTTTACAGAGAAATAACAGTAACATTTCACAAGCTCTGTAATTTGGCTTGGTTGTTTTCCGACGTAATGCACATTTTAGATTTGTTTCGTTTTTGTAAACGTGTCATTTTATATATATTTAAATAGCTTATATATAAATAGCCTATATAATTTTAGGTTTGCTTTGGGTAACGGTTTAACCCGCAGTACTGTGATGTTTTTAAGCTTGCTGGGTCCAGGTCGGCAGCAGTCGTGGTTGTTATACTGGAGAGAGAGATGCAACCTCCCGGGTTAAAACCCGGCACAAGTGCAATTTCCTCTTTATCAGATGCCTGTAAAAGCTTCACTCACATATTCATGCCAAATGCAAACACATCTCCCCATTCGAAAGGTCCCCGTCTGTAGCAGACAAATGTAAAGCAATTTTGGCACAGTGCCCGTGTGGCGTCTGCGTGCCGCACGCCGAAAAAATGTGTCAGTGTGCACAAAGGAATCTAATGGAAACTTCACAGAATGTGCACTGATGCAACGGCGCATAAGAGATATCAGATGTTGCACGTCACTAAAATGTCATGTTTAAGCATGCATTTGCTTCCGAAATAACACTTCGAAATCATATTCACGGATGCACGTAATTTGTGCAATCTAACGTGTGCGATCAGCGCTTGCAATGTAACCACTGAAAACCCTCATGTAACATTTTCCGGTTCTGGCAGTTTGCACCTAAATGTTATCCCCTGACAGACAGCGCACCGGTTCATTTTAGTTTGACGTGATATTACACAAAAGCAAAAGCAAACATGTTCAAGTATCGACGTTTCTCTCGAGACTCGGTGACCAGTGAACTCTCCGATTCCAGCACCAACAACTGTAAGTTCCTAGTGATCGATACTGACCAGGGACGCCGGGTCAACATTCTCCACATTCCTCCATATCACTGTGCATATGCAGAAATGACACGCGAGACTATGCACTTGAAACATGCCATATTTGCCCAGATGGAAAAATGTCGTCGCATGCATTATGATTTATTGCATTTCAGCACGCGTTCGTAGTGTAAACCTCGCCGGCATTTTACACTTTTTAAGATGTTTGTATATTTGTGAATCAGCCCGAGCAATTTTTGTTGCATGACATGTACTCCATAGCGCATAAAAACAGAAACATTTTTACTTACGATTTCAGAGGATTTTGGACCACTGTGGCCATTTTGATATAGAATGATACAATGTAAGACTGCAGATCCCCGGTATTGTACATGTAATATACCAGCAATTTCAATTTCATTCATTCTCTGGGGCTGCGGCTGGATCGGCCAGCCAATAGGAGCGCGAGTGGCTGACGGTCACTGAGGGGAAATGTAGTTTTTAATTCCCCGATGGCTTCAGGAGACTGCTGTGCGCGTACTACAAATAGCACAATGCACTGCGGTTAACTGTACACTAGTCCCGCCTTGATGTTGGATGGGCAAGCCAAAACATCTACTGTAAATACAAGGTTGGATTGCTGGACTGTCTGTCAGTATGTTTGCTCTCATGTTGGTAGTTTCCTATAATTCGTAAATAATTGGAAGTTTTTTTAGAGCGCGATGGGCAGCTATGAAGAGCGATGATGTCAATATTTCTTTTCTCAGTATGCACGTATATTATATATTTTAGAGATAATCTATTAGTAGGCACTGATCAATATCATTATTACATAGCAGCTTTATCCTGCTATATGTGTATATATCACTAACACACTTCCTTTTACTTCTGTTGTGAGCTTATAATAGTTTTCATCTTCTAGATATAAACCACAAACAAACTTTTCTGCATTTTTACATTTTCGTTAATTTCTTATTCAGAAAAGTTTCTTACAGTCTGGCCTTAAAACATGCTAAACCCGAGTAATACTAATGGACAAAATAACAGTAAAACTATTCTTTTATGTGTTTTTATTCTGCTTATGCAATGAGAAACATTTAGGCCTACATCTTAATGTTGTGAATATCATCATCCAGACTGACCTCTGATAGAAACGGAATGACTGTAAAGGGCTCTTCAGTCCAGTTAAATGCAATGGCGCCACTTTGAAGGCATTATGTGACATGTGATATTTATAGATCCCTGCTAACAAATATTTAATGAACCTTAGCAAGCTCTGTGGAATGACTGAACACAAATGTCCTGTTGAATCATAAGGGATTACTGCAGAATTGGTGCATTTTTGGGGGGATTTTAGAGTTGAGCTAATCTTTAATTTAAGATATTGCATTGCAATATATACTAAAACTAAATTTAAATATCAGTGCTATTCTATTTTTTTTTTTTTTTTTTTTTTTTTTTTACTAAATTGACAAAACTTAGATTTTCTAACCATACAATAATGAGCTCATGTGAGAACTTTTTTTTTTTTTTTTTTTTTTACCATGGAGACTTGTTTTTATTGACCTGGAAACTAAAGTGTAAACTTCTGTATCCTGCACACAAAGACCGCTATGAGACAGTTGATCTTAACAGCCACTAGAGGGCGTCAAACTCCTTAATAACACACAATGAAGGCGGCTGAAAGAGTAGCAACAGCGCCCCCTTGCGTCCAGTTGGAAAACCGAGCAGCGCCAGCAGCACAGTAGTAGCAGCTAGAAGTCCTGGGACAGTTGTAGTCTAAACTAGCCTTCCAGAGAATTGCAATGGTTTATAATCTTTTGCCATGTCTGAAATGCTGATGAAAGATCTAGAAGAGATTTCTCTCGGGCCTGTTAAGATGGACGAGCAGAAGGAAGATGGACGGAGTTTTCTCCTGGTGGACGAAAACGAAAGCTTGCAGGTTTGTTTTTGTTAGCTTCTGTGTTAGCCATCAAGCTATCAGGTGGACAGCACATGTAGGCTCTTAGTTGTTTTTATACACTTTGATAGGTCAGTTCACGAGCACACTAATAACTATGGTCTGTGTAATTTATATAATAAACAGATTAACTTACTCTAAACTGTCAATGTGATTGCATCATAAGGAAAGACTATCTTTTGATAATATTTAGGGATCAATAGACTTTGATCAGTGTTGATTATATCAAGGGTTTGTTTCGTTTTTGTCACGTACATTCATGATCTCAGGGCTGCTTCAGCAGATGATACATCTGTCAACACAGTGAATCAATCACATTGAATGATCTCAGTGCTGTATAAGTTACTGCTGTTATGTCATGCCTTTAACATGATATTCAGATCTGATGTACTTTGGTAATACCATGGTCTACAAATGTAGCAGCTATTCGCTGTGATCTATGAACTAGACATCTTACAATGACAGTGTCTTTCATAGGCTAGTTTAAAGTGTTTTCAGGAACCAGCCTAAAAGTGATCGATTGCTTATTGTTACTATATAGAGACCCCAAAATGAAACTTCATTGTGTACTTTCACTTTTGGGGTTTCAAGCCCTTATGACTTTCTTTGGCGCAACACAAACAGCAGGATGACTCATTCAAAATTCATGATGACATAATTGTCATTTTAGGTGAACTGTCTCTTTAAGATTCTTACAAATGGTGATAGACGGACAGACAGGTCTGGCAAGCATCCAAGAGAGACCATTCACACAGAATTCTGGAAACTCATTGTGAAATTACAGGAGAAAACGTCCAATAGTCCACACAGGGCTGAATTAGAATTAAAGTTCTGCATGCATCTAAAACAGAATCACCCAGAATGGCTGCGTTTGAAAGCATTAAGAACAGGATGTGCAGGTAGGGCCTGTATATGTTAGAGGTCTTCTGTTAAACATTGTGATCTCCAAACTGCAAATGGTTTAATTTGTGGTATTTATATTGGTTATATTATATTGTTCTATTTGCATAATTGCTTTGGTAGTATGGAATTGAAACTGAAATGAACTGAATTGGTAAACAGGATAGCTAGATAGATAGATAGATACACTGATAGATAATGTGACAATGGCTGTAAACCTGGTCTCTCTTGTACTCTTTCTCTCTTCAGGTGAAGAACGAAGCAGAGTTTTTGCAGAAGTTGGGCTGCAGTGCTGCTCAAGGAGTCAAAGTGCTCTCTATCTTCGGTAACACGGGCGACGGCAAGTCCCACACTCTCAATCACGTGCTTTTCAGTGGTGAGGAGGTGTTCCTCACGTCCCCTTCTCCGTCCTCATGCACGGTGGGCGTGTGGGCCGCTTACGAGCCGCGTCTGAACCTGATCGTGCTGGACACGGAGGGCCTGCTCGGTGCCGCCAGTCAGCAGAACCGGCGGATGCGTCTGCTGCTGAAGGTCCTGGCCGTGTCAGACGTGGCCATCTACCGCACGCGGGCCGAGAGGCTGCACAACGACATGTTCCAGTTCCTCGGCAGCGCGTCGGCTGCTTACCTGAAGCACTTCACACCTGAGCTCCGCGCTCTGTCTAACCGCTGCGGGCTGGACGTGCCTCTCTCTAGCCTGGGACCTGCTGTTATAGTTTTCCAGGAGACTGTTCGCACGCTTCTGCTAGGCCAGGGTAAGTCAGAGCAAGCAGACTTTCACTGTTTACAAGGCCTGCAG
Organism: Carassius auratus; assembly: GCF_003368295.1. Taxonomy (NCBI): domain Eukaryota; kingdom Metazoa; phylum Chordata; class Actinopteri; order Cypriniformes; family Cyprinidae; genus Carassius; species Carassius auratus. The sequence continues at coordinate 110,128 of NW_020528798.1, read as the reverse complement.
TGTTTATCAATATGAATACAGCATTTTTCTGATACATGTTGTTGCCAAAGGCTGTTGTACGACTAGCCTGGGGGCAAAGGGATTGCTGTTTAAACTTGGGTCTGCACACCCTCATGGGGTCTAAACACATAGCCAGGGGGGTCTCTGAAAAAGTTCTGAATTTCAGACTGGTGGAGAATCCCACAGGTAAAACCTAAGCTGTCAGTCAAACCAAAGGCTTTATTTCAAACTGCTTTTGTGTCTGTCTGCTTAGTGATGAGAATTTCAATTTGTTTCGTTGTTTATCTGTTGTCAAATGACAAGTCTTTTGAGACATTTCATTTGGGTCAGTAATACATGGGCAATGCTCATTTTTATCATTTGTTTTTTGTTATTTTAATTAAAAATACATAATAATATAATGCATACAAACAAAAAATTAAAAGCACAATGAGCATTAATTTTTTTTTTAAATTAAAATTCATTTTGAACTGTTCTGATGTCATAATGAAGTTTTTTTTTGACAAAACAAGTTTGATATAATCATTTAATATTAGTTCTATCTATATCTATCTATGTGTCTCTATCTATCTATCTATCTATACATATCTATATCTATATTGTGTTTATATATATATATTTTTTTTTTCAAAATATATATGTTTGTATGTGTATTTATATATACATAATAGATATATACAGTACACACAGATATATAAAACTTTTTATGTGATTAATTGTTTGACAGCCCTAATAATAATAATAATATGTTAAATTTATTTTATTTTATTTAAAATATACTGTTAAATATTTAAAAACTTTTAACAAACAATTTGTACACTCACGTGTATTCAGTGTGTGAGGAATTAAATGTTTAGTTTTCTTGAAAATCGAAATCTTATGAAACCAAGATGAATACAAAGAGATAAAGATATTACATTAGATATAATACAGTATTGCATCTTCAGGTGCATTATTGCTTCTGTAAAAGGTAGAAGCAATAATAAAAAAAATAGTTTCCATATTTTATTAGGACACATTTTCAATTTATATATATATATATATACAATATATACAAAAGACAACTCGAAACATTGGAGGTAACTTGTTGTGGTTAAGCAACTATTTATCTAACGCAGATTGCAGGAAATTCCCATGACAGGGTGACTCAGGTGTGGAGTGTTACAAAGATCACAATCCTGCTCAGTTATAATTATGCCCTCGGGTAAACTCCAGGTTTTCCGCATGCTGTAAATCATAGTACATGAAAAGTGCTGTATAAGATGCAAAAAAAAATGTTTCATCTTTGTTTTTGTTTATTTATTTTGAAACGATTAAATATGTGCCATTTAATGAAGTGTGTCAGGCTAGAGAAATTAGGGTTTGGTTTTCTTTATCCAGATGCCTCTGTCCTGGGACAAGCAGACACACTTCTGCAAAAGCGCTTCCATGACTTGGGCCAGAGCACAGACGCCTTCAGCTCTGTTCAGTACGTGGGCACCCAAACCATCACCCCCCCCACAGACTACTCCCAGTTACTGCAGATAGTCAATCAGCAGGTGAACAACACATCCCAGAGAGCCCCGCGCCAGCCGGCCATCGTGTTCAGTGCATTGCAGGTACAGCAGCTCCTCAAACGTTTCTTTGTGCTTGTGTGTGTAAAGCGACTCTAAAAAGATTTTTTTTTTTTTTTTTTGATATTTTGTTACTAATTTAATTCCAGTGAGTTCATGTATTTAAAGGAGTAGTTCAATCAAAAAATGTAAATGATGTAGTCACAAAAGAGACAGTTTAGTAGAATGTACACAAAGCTCTTTTCCATACATTGAAAGTAGAGTTTCAAGTTCCAGAAGTGACTAAAAGCTACATAAAAGTGGTTAATTTGACTCTGTACCTTTAAATATACATTACATACACAACCGTTCAAAACTTTGGGGATTAAAATTATTATAAAAAAAAAAAAAAAAAAAACTTTACGTTTATTCACTTCTAAAATTGCATTAAATTGATCGAGTTTAAAATAGTAACAAAATAGTAGCTTTTAACATTTCCGTTTTAAATAAATGCTATTCTTTCTAGCTTTCTGTTGAAAGGAAAAAATATGTTAGTTTCAATAATAATATTAAGCAGCAGGATTGTTTTCAACATAATAACAAAAACTGTTTCTTGAGCACCAGGTTTATAGTTAATTAAAAGTAAAACCATAAAATAATTATTGTTACTTGAAATTAAATTAATTTTAACTGAAATAAAATATAAACAATTGTAAGCCTCTTTTATTTCAACATTTTGCCAAGCCTATGATTTTTATTTCCATTAAACTTAACTACAATAACTATACTAAAGTAAAAAAGTAAAACTTTAAGTTTAAAATGAAAACAAAATAGAAAAATAAAAACTAGTGCTCTCAAACGATTAATAGCGATTAATCGCATCCAAATTAAGTTTTTTTTTTACATAACATATATGTGTGTACTGTTTATATTTATTATGTATATATAAAAACACACACTTATATATTTAAGATTTCTTTTTACATGATATAAGTTATATAATTATAAATATATACATGTATAATACATTTAAATATTTTATAAATACATCATGTATGTGTGTGTGTTTATATATACATAATAAAAATACACAGTACACACACATGCACACACACACATATATTATGTAAACAAAAACTTTTATTTTGGATGCGATTAATCATGATTAATCATTTGACAGCACTAATAAAAACTAATTCAAAATATTAATAAAAATCACCAAATCAGCATATTAAAATGATGTTTGAAGGATCATGTCACATTAAAGCCTGGTGTAATGGTTGTAATGTAATGGTTGCTAAAAATTCTGCTTCTCTGTCACAGGAATAAATTATGTTTTAAAATTTATTGAAATAGAAAATATATATATTTTAAATTGTAATAATATTTTACAATATTACTGTTTCTACCATATTTTAAATCAAATAAATGTATCCTTGGTGAACATGGTGACTTCTTTCAAAGACATCTTACCAATCTTTTGAAGGGTAGTGACTCAAGTGTCCTTAACTACTTTTTGGGGTCAGTGTCTGCATGCATGTGTTCACCTGTGTCCACTGAGCATGTTTCTGAAAACACGCTTCACTCTCTCAGGCTTTGAGCAACAGGTTCTGTGGAGAGATCTCAGATGACAAAATCAGCATATTCTCCTTCTTTCCTGATGAATATTTCACTTGTCCATCAGTCTGTCTCAGCTGCAAGTAAGTCCAGTCCACACATGCTCCGAGCTGTAGAATGAATGATGTTTTTGTTGTTGTTGTTTTTTACATAAAGTTTGTGTTGAGTGTACTGATGCATTGTGTATGATGCATAAAGAAATCAAGAAAATTGCTGCATTGTTACACAGACTCTAATTTCATCACATCAACACTGAGCCACTTCATAATTTGATGATTTGCCATTTTAAAGAGCTAGGATCTCTATTCAGCATGCAAAACTAATATATGAAAATGAGTTGAACATGCATATAATTAGATTGTTTGTTGAGTCGTTTGTTATTGTTTTAGCTTGTGCGTGACTTAATAGAGGAGTACTCTTCAAGAGTACTTAAGAACTAGCGAATCATAACTAACCTCTCCAAAATCCCATGGCTTTAGTGTTCGGTGTAAGAATGGCATGAACCACCAGAAAGACGGGGTCTCACACATGGCCGATGGATTATGCCAGTATGCCCACCAATACAACAATAAAGTTATCATTTGTAAGGTAAGATCTCACTGTCATGGCTAATTCTCAAGGTCAGAATTAATGTTTTCGGTTGTGTATGTGTGTTTTATTCAGTTATTTGTTTTGTTTAATTTAGCATTTTTATTATGATTACCGTAGTTGTGTTTTATTTTGTGTTTTTTACTTTTACATTTTTTTTTATTATTATTATTATTATTATTATTATACAAAAAAATTTACTTTACATGTTTTTTTTTTTTTGTAATATTTATTTATATTTTTGTTTTTCTTTAGTGATGTTTTGTTTAAATTATAATTTTTGTTCCCCTTTTTCTTTTTTTTTTTAAGTGTTTTTTAAGTGTTTTTTTTTTGTAATATATGTATTTGTTTTACTTAATTGTTTTATTTGTTTGTTTATTTATTTTTACTTTTTGATATTCACTTTGGCAGTGCCAATTTACATTTTTCCATGTAAAAAAAAAAAAATCAAACTAAATTGAATTAAAATTGATTAAGACTTAGTGCTTAGATTTAATGAGATTTGCCACATTTTTTCTGTTAATTGAGGTTTTAGATTAATCAGCAAAAACTGTCATGTATGTATTACATTTCTCAATTTCAAATGAAAGGATATTGAATGGAAGCAAAGGATGATAAACTATTTCTTTCACCCATGCAGAGGTGCTATGAGAGTGGAAAAGAAGTGATTGTCATGCCGAAAACATCTGCCTCCACAGATAACCAATGGCTGGGTTTGGCCAAGTATGCATGGTCAGGGTAAGTAAGATGGTTTTCTTACTGAATTTAGCCTCTGAAGCTGGTCCTCGTCTACCCTGGTCTTGTTCTACAGTAGAGGTGTAAATCAGATGTTTTGCCATGATACGATATCGATTCTCATAGCCAGGGATACAATATTTGCTGATGCGTCAAAACATTATATGATACGATTTCGATACAGGATATTGATATATCGATGTTATTATATTATATACCTATTTTAAAACAACCATCTACTGTATTTTCCAGACTATAAGTCACACTTTTTTTCATAGTTTGGCTGGTCCTGCGACTTAAACTCAGGTGCGACTTATCAAAATTAATATGACATGAACAAAGAGAAATGACCTAAGACAAATGAACCAATAGAAAACATTTACAGCCGCCAGAGGGCGCTACACTGAAGACATAGAGCACCCTGTGGCGGCTGTAGGGTAATGTGAGGGTAATGTTTTCTCTTGGTTCTTGGTTCTAAATAATTGCTTCTTATAGTCCAGTGCGACTTATATATGTTTTTCTTCCTCGTCATGACGTATTTTTGGACTGACGCGACTTATATTCAGGTGCGACTTATAGTTCGAAAAATATGGTACATTTTTTATTAACTCACAAATGCAACAAAAATATATAACATGAACATTTACACTAAATTTTCACATCGTTGGGAATTGGGACATTCACAACAACAAAAAACATAGGCCTAAACCTTATTTAAGTCACACACAAGATCAGTAATATGATATTAAGATATGACAATAGTCAAGTCTTTCAGGCTTAAATATGCAATGCGCTAAAATAAATGTAAATCCTCATTAGGAAACAACACAAATGAGGTACTTCAGTTTTTAGGAAAAAAATGCATCAATGTAGGAATAAATAAAAAAATATATATATATGTGTGTGTGTGTGTGTGTGTACACCAATTAAGCTGTAAAAGGCGCAATATGTAATTTTTCTGCTTTAAAAATAGCAGAAATCACTATATCTATGTTATATATATATTTTTTAGTTGTGTACTTACATTATCCTTACAGTTTCCACGAACTTTCAAATCCGGAGAAAATTATAGTTTAATTAGAAGACACAGCACGTTGGGCGTTATATAAACTTTGATCCCTCTAGTTTATCTAACTTCCTGCGGAACCGCCAAATACAAAGGTGAACAGAAGCAAAGACGAGACGAAGAAGAAAAAGTAGTAGCTAGCCTTGATCGAGACTATTATATTTTATATTTATATTGTTTATATTCGTTTTTATACCTCAATCAATAACTTAGTTATGGATCATGATTATGCTTTGCCTGCACGTTCTGTGAAGCGCAAACGTACGGGTAAAATAAATGACCGAGAAGGTTTTGGGACAAGATAAGAAACAAGACACGGGTAAATATTGGAGTTGCATTTCCAAGATAGAGTTTCGTGACAAGCTGAAACTACAGAGAGATGCCAAACTTGCTTGCATTCTGATAAACAGGTATGCATCCATTCAGCTAACTGTATCTATCCGTATATATTTTGTGAAACGATGATGTCTTGTGTAAAACACAGATGGACTAGCTCTCATGTATAGTGTAATGTAAATCTACCTAGCTGGATAAAGTAGCTTCAAATGCAGTTCACTATCTTGTTCGATATCATAGTATAAACGTAATTATAATTATTAACGAAAGGCGATTTTTTTAAACATATATTACTACTAGCTAGATGGAATATTGATTTGATAGGGGTCTCATAATTCTTATATCTCTCCGTTCGAAAAGACGTGATTGTCAAAATACTAAGTTAGAATGAGTGAGGAATGAGAGGGAGCAACAGAGTGCGTGTTCCAATGAACAACAACTCCCACGAGCCTACGCTCTATCCCGACGTCATCAAAGTACGTTTTATGTTATTATTTTGATTGAGTGACCCCTGGTGGCCAAAAATCCCATACTGTAAGTTTAACTTTAATTTGAGACTTTTTTTTGGCTGCTACTATGGGTTCAGTGCTAAAAAAAATTTCTACGATAACCAAATTACAAGCAATAACAGAAAATAAATACAATGTAACAGACTTTTCAGTTTTTTCAAGTAGATCAAAGACATATTCAGGTATAGAAATTTAATGTAAAATAACACTGCATAGTCTTCACGGTATAGATTACATATTGAGTAATCCTTATAAAAGTTGTTCAGTCAAAATCAGTGAGAGATCTCTTTCTTTGACAGAAGTCTGGTTTCACTTTAAGAGCGAAAGCACGGATCCAGTATACTAAAAATACACATGCGTTTTCTTTCTCAACTCTTTACGTTAAGACATAGGCCTAACCGACCGTGTTTACTAGGATATTCACCAAGGCGCACACTGATGTAATTGGGTCGGCATTTGTTCATCAATGCACAAAAAAACGGAAGAGAGCTCAAGTATTAGCGCGCTGTCATTAACAAGCACTTTACAATTCAGTCAACTATCCAGAGCATCTTTTACGCTCACCCTTCAGCCAGTCTTTTCGTCCTTACATGAGTTTGATCGAAAATGCAAGTGTTAAAGGTAATGCAAACAGACATTGGTGAAAATGTGGACAGATATCGATATTTTTCGTGTGGCATCATTGCATCGTATCGTTAGACATTTAATCGATGGATTGTTACCCTCCTATTCTACAGCTATGTTTTAGAGTGTGCCAGCTGTGGCATCATCTACCGCAGTAGACAGTACTGGATGGGCAACCAGGATCCAGAGAGCAGTGTGGTGCGGCCAGAGGTCAAGCATGTCTGGCAGGGGGTAAGTTGTTCTTCTGTGTTCCCATCCATGTGCTGACTCCATTGATGCTCACAGTGGTTGATGTTGTTTTTACACTTGTGTAGACCGATGCCTTCCAGACAGACCATCAGAATGCAGCTCAGCGGGTTTTGGATGGTATGAATTACATAATCCAGTCAGTGACAGAATACAGCTCAGGCCCAACTAAAGCCGTCACTGCCTGGCTCACAGACCGGGTGGCTCCACCCTACTGGAAACCCAACTCTGAAATCATTGTGAGTTGATATGCCACATAGGAATAGGTGAAAGAGAACAAGTCTATTGTGTTATAATGTAAAACATATAATGTTTGTTTGTTCAGGAATGTCTTGGCTGTAAAAGAGCGTTTGAGGAGGCGGAGAGGAAACACCACTGTCGGGCATGTGGGGAGGGTTTCTGTCAGGCCTGCTCCACTCACAGCATGCTAGTGCCCGAGAGGGGCTGGGGCGGGACCCCTGTACGGGTGTGTGATGCCTGTTACCGGCAGGGAGGACCCCAGCAAACTGGACAGGGTGAGGACGTCCTTCTCTTTTTAAATACACTGTAATGATGCACCAAATAATTCTTACACTTGCTAAAGTTTTTTGGGGTTGGTCAGATTTTCTTAATGTAAAAAAAATATATATATCACAAATACAGTAAAACTGTAATATTGTGGAATACGATTACAATTTTGTTTTTTCCATTTCAATATATTTTCAAATGTAATTTGCACAGCTACATTTTCAGCATCAATACTCCAGTATTTAGCTGTCACGTGATCCTTCAGAAATTATTCTAATATGCTGATTTGGTGCTTTGATTATTATCCATGCAAAAAATTGCACTTTTACAAAAATGCTAGAAATTCATATATTGCACGCTCCCTCAAAAATTGCAACATCTGTGGCATTGGACTGTGATATAAAACTGCACATTTTAGCACTTTTATTGTGGCAAGCCTAAGGCACACCTGTGCAATAATCCTGCTGTCTGATCAGCATCTTGATATGCCACACCTGTGAGGTGGATGGATTATCTCAGCAAAGCAGAAGTGCTCACTAACACAGATTTAGACACATTTGTGAACAATATTTGAGAGAAATAGGACTTTTGTTTACATAGAAAAAGTATTTGATCTTTGAGTTCAACTCATGAAAAATGAGGGCTAAAACAAAAGTGTTGCATTTATAATTTTGTTCAGTGTATATACACGCACACGCACACTCACACTCACACACACACACACACACACACACACATTTATATATATATATATATATATATATATATATATATATATATATATATATATATATATATATATATATATATATATATGTATACATAATAGTCATGACAATTGCTTTTTTATGTGCTTTGACTTTTTGTTACCATATGCCTGGTCCCAAGCCCTTGCAAGGGTAAAAAGGGTTTCTCACACTTCTTTTTTAGTTCTGCAACAGTCAAGTAATTTAGATCCAAAATACTAACAACCAGAAATAACTGTGGGCAGATTTTTGGAACTGTGAAAATCTAATACCACTAGTTAGAACTAGTCAATGAAAGTTATCTTTTCGTTGGATTATTTAGAAGGTAAGTCTTGAATTCGTTTCTATGGGATTTTATAACTTTTACGGTACAAATTGTGCTATTGTCCGCATATTTTCATCAGTTGTGCATGTGCTTGCTTGTATATGTAATGCATCTTGCAGAATATTTAGCCTTGTAAAACATTAGCATTATTCCCCTCGGTTTTTGAGCTCAGTTGTGTTTTCCAAAACAGTTTTTAATGGTCTCAGTGTGGGATGCTGACTGGTTTGCTCAGCTGAGACATTACATTCTCTCCCCTGCAGTGGCTGTTACAGAGCCCCGGACACTAGTCGCCCGCAGAGTGACGGAAGTAGCTCAGTCCACTCTGGATATGGTCTCCAATGCAGTGGACTTCCCCCTGGGTGAGTGTCACCAATACACTCATACTGTCTGAACTATATTGTTTATGCAGAGCGAGTGAGTTTTTTTTTTTTTTTTTTATAACATCATGTCCTCTCTTCAGGTTTCGTGAAGGGAGTTGCAAGACCAGACTATTGGATCCCAGACCATGAGATCACCCAGTGTCACAGCTGTACTAAACCCTTCACCCCCAGCATGTCCAAGCACCACTGCCGGGCATGTGGTCAGGGGGTGTGCGGGAACTGCTCGATGAAGACCAGGCCAGTGCCCTCTCGTGGCTGGGACCACCCTGTGCGAGTGTGTGATGGCTGCGCTGACAGCAGGGATTCCCTGTGACCTTGCTGTGCCTCTGTAGTGCCACTCCAGTACATCTTAGTGCTAGGTGCTGGTTGTAGCCAGTTTCATCCTTAGGCAGTGTAATCGGGTCTGAGAGGAAGAAGAAACACTGCAGCTGCACAGACAAACACTCAGGCTTTTCAAAGCATTAGAGAGTGATGATATCTGGGTTATATTTCATCTCAAAATCAAAAGAGAAAAATGTTAAATGATATGTTGCGTAATTAATATATTTTTTTGTGTGTGTATATATATATATATATATATATTAGTGCTGTCAAACCGTGATTAATCACATCCAAAAGAAAAGTTTTTATTTACATAATATATCTCTGTGTACTGCATATATTTATTATGTATATATAAATACACACACATACTTTGAAATATTTTGAAAATATTAACGTGTATTTACATATGCATGTATATATTTATATTTTTCTAATTTATATTATATACAAATATATAATATATAAACGTTACATATTTTTCTTAATTCTATGCATGCATAGGTGTGTATTTATATATACATAATATACACATTACCCACACATACTATGTAAACAAAAACTTTAATTTTGGACTGCAATTAATAATTTGACAGCACAAAATGTTATATATATATATATATATATATATATATATATATATATATATATATATATATATATATATATATATATATATATATAAATTTTGACTTTGGGATGAATAAACAACCCAGACATGTTCTATTCTTTTTGAGATTTGCTACAGAAATTAGAAAAATAGAGGAAAATAGAAAATACTAATTATAATATTTGAATAGATTTTGATGGATTCTAGCTATTGGCTATTGTGCTGGCACTGAAACTAATTGCCTTCTAAAAGTGCATTTCTGTAAATAATTTGTTGATTAAACATGATGTTTCTGTCCCAAAGATGAGATGTAACCTCCATAACAGACTAAAAACACAGAGCAAGAGCAGTAAATATATTAACCTATCTAATACACAGTACATTATCACTTAGAGATACATAGGTTCTCTGATATTTGCAGCTTTACCTATATTGGTATAGTTTTATATTTTATTCCAGGAACAGAGTATCAGAAGTAGACAAGTTAAGCCTAGAATTAACATTCCAGTTCAGTCCAGTTCAATGCAGTTTATCTTGTCAGTTCATATCGCATTGTATTTTTTTTCTCAGCATTGTTCTTTTCTGAAACAATGACTGCACTTTATCTAATATTTCCTGTTGTGGTCGACTTTCTTTAGGTGAGAGCCATATAATCTAATACATAAGATGCAAACTGTACATATATAATGAAATTGGAATTGTTCTGCAGCATTAACAGTGCCTAATGGATCTCAACCGCTGTCTTGCATATAATGGGATGATTTCACAGTGTGGGTGTCTGACATTTAATACAGGCTTCCGCTAAACTCAATGCAGATGATGAATGTTGAGCCATCACAGCAGGATCACTCTCTGGTTTCCTAACATGTGTACCGCTTAGAAAATGGCTTGTACAAGGCACTTTATTCATATTTGATTCAAGAGAATCCATGTGGAATTTCTTAAAGGGATAATTCACATAAAAATAAAAATCTGGAAGTCAATGGCTACCAATATTTTTCAAAATATCTTCTCTGAGTAAAGTATGCAGAAAATATCCTATATATATATATATATATATATATATATATATATATATATATATATATATATATATATATATATATATATATGCTTCTGCTTCTACTCTTTGTATTTTTATCTGGAATAGAACTTTGTAGTCTTCTATGAAGGGATTTGACCAAAGCAATGGTTTTAATTGCATATAACTGAACCTGCATTTGTCAATCCTGCAATCTTTGTTTTGATTGGCCGGTACTGTTTTTTCAGGCTTCTAATCAGAGCATTAAAGTTATTTCAAAGCAGCCTGCCCTCTTGATTCACGAGATTACAGACGTCTATGGAAAAGAATGGGTTCTAGTTCTGTAAGTGAACAAACGCGGGGTCATCTGGAGGTAGAGGTCTAGGTTTCCTGCTCAAGGGCCTTAAATAGATGAAAAGGACTCAAAATCTGATTTAAATCATGGAGGTTCTACTCCCATTTCCTCCATTTATAACATTACTGTCTGGCAAACAGCCTGCCTCATCACGTCGGCAGGAAACTGTCTTGAGAGGTTTACTGATGTTAATGGCAGCACTTGTGTGAGTGTCATTTAGAATCACACACACCGTAAAACAGGGCTGCTAATGGGGTCAGGTAACTGTTGGGGCGGTGATATTACCCGATAACTGGCCCAAATCTCTTCTGTCAGTGCTTTTAGTGATCAACAACATGCGCTTTTCAGTTGCTGATACTGGTATCTAGAAAGCAGGGCTGCTAAAATGCCAGTATAGCATTCACTACTAGTCCAAAAATCGGAATTATTAAGATTTTTCATTAAATACTTGAATTAAATATTTGAATTTATTTTAAAATGTCTTTATTTCTGTGATGCAAAGCTGAATTTTCAGCTTCATTACACCAGTCTTTTAGTGTGAAATCATTCTAAAATGCTGATTTTCTGCTCAAGAAACATTTCAGTGTTTAGCAATTTTGAAAACAGTTGTGCTGCTTAAATTTGTAGATTCTTTCAAGTTAAAATATACATTTGTAACATTATAAATGTATTTCATGTCAATTTTGATCAGTTTAAATAATCGTGTGTGTGGGAAAAAAAAATAGTTGCACTACCGCACTGTAACCAGCAGATGGAGGCAACGTCATCCTCAGAAAGAAACCAGAGTCACCTGTTCATTTAGGATTTCACTCCTTATAGGATCTTACATAGTGGACATTTTTATCATATTTATATAATTTAGCTATAGATAATATACAAAAAAAAAAAAAAACAAGCAAAGCGGTACAAAACGTTTGCTAAAACAAAAAGTACTGACCATAACTGTAGACCTCATTCACTCTCTCACTCAACACCCTGCCAAAAAAAACCAGCAGTCTGTACCTCTGGTTCATTTAAGGATAAACGGATGAAAATAGCCCTATGTTACCTGACTCCACTGTTTAATCCAAGAGTCTTTTATCATTTATTTTATATTGTTCTTGTACAGGAAGGGAAAGATCAGTGCGCCAGACAAAGATCCGTCATAAATACTTAAGCATTTAATTATTTCATGAAAGTCTTTTATCTTAAGATGTGTTTTGTTGCACAAGAAATGATGTAATAATGCACTGCTAACACCTCATACCTTCATCATGACAGGAAACGCTTAAAATGTAGGAAAATTCAAGATAAATGTATATCAATAGTATAGATTTGGTCTTTTCTGGTTCCATAGATAAAGAAAACGTCTAGATGTGGCCCGTCTTACACACTACTGTTCAAAACTTTCGGGACTGTTGAGGTTTTTTAATGATTTTAAAAGAATTTATTTGCATTTGCATTTATTTGATAAAAAAAGCAAAGCATTAATAATGTGAAATAGTTGCATTTTAAAGGAACAATCCACCGTTTTTTGAAATAGGGCTTATTCACATTATTTCCTACATTTAGCTAGGTGGGCAAATGCATTTTTGTGTCAGTGCATGCATTGTTTTAGTTTGACTGGGTCGGCGTTAGCTTAGCTTAGCACAATGAATGGAATCCTTTGTTGCCAGCTAGCATGGCCTGAGTAAAAGTGATCAAAAAAATAAAAAAACCCACCTAATTACTTCTTGTGGACTGCGTATTCACAACGAGTACAAATAGCGATCCAGATTAACACTAGGCGATTTCCTAGGCAGATATTGGCTTGGGACTATATTATGGGGAAGCACAGGCGAAGCACTGCTGCTTAGGCGAAGCACTGCTACTTCGGCGCAGAGATATCACGCAACACATGAAATCCCACGACTTCCGTCAACATACCGGCATGAATAGTAGCTGCCTGGCTATTTTCCTTACAGTACACGAATGGCGATGAACATGGCTGATTTTGAGAGAGACGAAGAGGGTGACTTCTCAGACAGTCAAGAACCAGAACCATACCTATTTGAACCAGAGTTTACAGAAGACGAGCTGCGTGCTTTGTAAATAGAACGACAGTAGGAGACTGCGGTCAAGCCAGCCGCACTTCAGAAAAACACCGTCAAGCCAGCCGCGAGTGAAATTTATATGCGCGTGTATTAGTTGCGATCGCTCAACAGCCTGAGGACGTGAGGATGAGAGCCAACATGAACTGGTGGTGTGAATGTGGGGGAATATGCCAATCTATGCCGACGGAAATAGAGTGTCTTTGCTGTAGAGAGTGGGACATGTTTTTGCCATTGATGACCAGGCTCAACACGTCAGATCAAGATGAGCGTGCCCGAAGTTGTGTCACATCTACAGAGGATTTCACGGCGCTAATCCATTCTGCAGTACTCAATTTTTTTTTCCGGTGTGACAAAGTGAACTGGAAAAAACGCCCCACGCCGAATGGACCAAATGGACAGCTGTCCACAGAGTAAGTGATTATTTTAATCATGACGCATGTATAGATCGACCCATATTATACCTGTATTCACATAGAGTTGATGTTTTCATGTGTTGCGTGATATCTCTGCGCCGAAGTAGCAGTGCTTTCTTCTGTGCTTCCCCATAATATAGTCCCAAGTCAATATCTGCCTAGGAAATCGCCTAGTGTTAATCTGGATCGCTATTTGTACTCGTTGTGAATACGCAGGCCACAAGAAGTAATTAGGTGGGTTTTTTTTATTTTTTGATCACTTTTACTCAGGCCATGCTAGCTGGCAACAAAGGATTCCATTCATTGTGCTAAGCTAAGCTAACGCCGACCCAGTCAAACTAAAACAATGCATGCACTGACACAAAAATGCATTTGCCCACCTATCTAAATGTAGGAAATAATGTGAATAAGCCCTATTTCAAAAAACGGTGGAGTGTTCCTTTAAAATAACTCTTTTGTTTCATATGTTCAAAGTGTAATGATTTTGAATGCAAAGCTCAAATCATAACTCCATTCTTCAGAGTAACATGATCGTTCAGAAATGCTGGAGATTACTGAGAAAAAGGCACCTTCCCCTAGTGACAACTAGCCCCAGTCTCCTCTAAATTCAAAAAGATGCAGTGAGGCAAAACATCTATTGGCCTACTTATTGTTGTCCTTGTGTAGTCATATGCCCTTTGGTTTCACTGCTCTATGTTATGCCAAATCATTACACTATAAGCTTGTTTATCAGTGTCTTAAAATGCATAACATCATTTGCATGGACAGATTAGTCCGCTGCAGGACGCTCTCATGCAATTTGTGTTTATCTCCTTCAGCAGATGCATGTGCTGGGACCGTGAGCTCCAGCCGACAAAACCAACACCAAGTGCGAGTTCAGCAGAAAGCATTATTATAATTCCGTAATCCCATTTTCACACATTATTTCTTCAGCTGAAGCAGCACTGACAGGCAGATACTCTGTTTGATTTAAACTTAATTTGGCACATTGTTTTATTTGAATTCACATATTGACTGCAAATTGGCTGCTTAAAGAACAAAGTGCATTGCCAAAAAATAAATAAAAACTGAGTTGGATGCATCAGTGGGGAATCTTAAATACTACTCACCAGTGTCTCGTCTCATACTGGAAGCTTTTGTAAGGTTAATTTATAACCAGAGCCAGTGCCTTTCTTCTTACTGTGGCTCTTTTTGTTTGTTTATTAATGGCTGTTTTGCTTTTGGTATCCATGGAAACTCATCCTGCACCGTCCCGTTTTCTCCCTCATCCCCACAGTCACTCTCAAGGTACAGGACAATAAGAGGAAAGCCATCGCTGCTGAAACCATTCTCCCATTTTCTCACGCTTCCCCAGGGAAGACATGGCGCCTTGCTTGGGTCCATTTAACAATTCTGATCTTCAGCTTCGGCTGAGACACAAAGAGGCCCTAATAGGCAGTTCTGCCAGTCTGTGTGGTTGATGGTCTGTGACCATTTCATTTTCAAAAAGTCCATTCATAAATCTTTTCAAGGGACTCTTGGGTTGTTGTGAACAAGAGGAGACATACAGTGTAATGGAGCAGCACATAAGAGCAGTCACTTTTTTTATAGCCCCTGGGCCATATTGACGACATTATTAAATCTTAGTTAAGCACAGTAAATAAAAATAAAAAAGACTTTTTTTTAGACCTGTTTTTAAAATACAGTAATGCGAATACAATAGATTACCTCACTAGAATAGTACATATATATATATATATATATATATTTGTGTGTGTTAATATAATTTATTTAAATACAATTCAATAATTGCTTCAGATGAAATTACACATTCAGGTTATATGAATGTGTAATTTTGATGATTAGAGCTTACAGCTCATGAAAGTAAAAAATCCAGTATCTCAAGATATTCAAATATTTACATTTTTAGTTTGATTAAATGGCCATTTCTACATTATAAATAACATGTATCTCTTGTTCTTTGAAGCCACAATAATAAGGAAGACTTCTGACTTGGCAATTTTCCGGAAGACAATCATTGACACCCTCCACAAAGAGTGCAAGTACAGAAGCTCATTTCTGAAAGGGCTGGCACAGAGTGCTGTATCAAAGCATATTAAATGCTAAGTTGACTGGTAGGAAGAAATTGGGTAGGAAAAGATGCACAGCATCAGGTATGAATGCAATCTTAAGAACACAGTCAAGCAAAGCCAATTCAAACACTTGGGAGAGATTCACAAGGAGTGGACTGTTTCTCAGTGGTCCAAAGTCATCTTTTCAGATGAAAGTAAATTTAGGGCTGGAGTCTGGAGGAAGACTGGAGAGGCACAGAATCCAAGTGCTTGACGTTTCTGAAGTCAGAGATGATTTGGGGTGCCGTGATGTCTGCCGGTGTTGCTCCATTGTGTTTTATCAAGTCCAAAGTCAATGCAGCTATTTACCTGATTTTGGAGCACTTTATGCTTCCATCTGCTGACAAGCTTCATGGAGATGCTGATTTAATTTTCCAGCAGCTACAATGTCCCACAGTGGCCATGATATTACTGTACTTGATTGGTGAGCCAACATGCCTGACCTGAAAACTATATGGAATCTATGGGATATTTTCAAGAGAAAGATGAGAAACAGTTGATCCACCAAACCAGACGAACTTGAGTGCAGAAATTCACATACATACAATGAACTTGAAACTTTCTGTTTGACAATTTTTTTTTTTTTTTGTTAATCTTAGGAAATATTCCAATATTTTGAGAAACTGGACTTTTGACTTTCATGAGCTGTAAGCGCTAATGAAAAAAAAAACTTTGAAATGTTTTACTTCGCATGTAATGAATCTGAAAAATATATCTTATAATACAGTATATAATAGAATATTTATATTAGATGCATTTAAATTTAACAAATTCATTTTGAAATAAGTTTGGGGTGAATCTTAATAAAATACATTCAGGTCACATTGTCAATAAACAATTTTTGATCCTCTAACATATATAAGGTTCACCACAGAAAAGAATGAAAAAGAATAAAAAGAATAAAAAAGGCGTAATGAGGGGAAAATCTTGATCTCCTCTTTGTATACATGTATGTTGTAAAAGAATCAAGCCACCAACAAAGGTACCATTGCTTATATTATATTATTTATTTATCTTTTATACAATGTAATTACAATAGAAATATGCAGGTTTAAATACAAAATTCTTGAAATAAAGATTAAAAATAAATTCCACTGGTTTGTTATCACTACACTAAAGTTTACAATCAACTTTATGAGGTAATTTAGTTCCCTGGTTTTGAGAAACCTCGATTTTGTCATGGGGAGGGTGTGTACACAAAGAGAGCCAGGGCAATTGAGTATAATAAATTCATCCGTTTGACGCCATACAACATATCGCTTGGCCAAATTACAAATGCATTGTCTTTGGAAAAAGGACCATTTTTAGATTCATTGTGCCACAATAGACCCGCTTGACCCTGTAATAAACAACTGATAAGAAAACCGGGAGGTCAATTTATAACACATGACAGTCAAAATGGCCTCTTGAAACAAGTTAAAAACATTGTGCCTGCCTTGAATGTCCACTTCTATTAAATCTCCAAAGGAAGAGTGTTTATGTTCACCTCACTGAGCACAGTGTGCAGTCTTACTTTGATCATCTAGCTTTGACACTTACAGGCTCCACACACTCCAGAAAGCTCATTCAATACCTTATCCACACACTTGGATAATTTCCCAAGAAAATAAAAATACGACCATTGAGCATAACTGAACAATAAATGTGCCTAAATGCTCCACACTGGAGAAAATATGAACATCTTGAATGAGCAGGATCCAAATCTATTTTTACAATAACTGCATGAAATCTTATAGTGTAGAGTGTGTGCCATTATTCGCCTGCAATTAAAGACAATTATTCCCTTGAAACAGTGGTGATAAGAAACAAAAGCCAAGACTAATATTCATATTCAATGTTTTAACATACTGTAATATGGGATATTTTAAGCATGCATGAATGGGACCAAATGACTCTGTCCCTTTAAAAGTCTGTGTAGTCGTTCCATTGCTTGCAAAAACGAACACTATAACCTTCATTTTTTTCAATATTTCCTTCACAACCACCCATTTAACACAAATTTGTCATGTTACCACCCTAGAATGGTCACAGAGTTTCTGAAATACATTCATAACAACTGAGAAGCCCTATGAAACCATTTAAAATAAATGACCAAATTCATATATTTCAACAGGGCTGGCTAAACGGATTATAAAAGTAAAACTACAAACCTAAGAAATGTTGTTCCAAATCTCTAAAAGGTTAATTACTAGAAGTAGTGGTATTTCGGTCTAGTTTTCCATTGCATTATGGGTCTCGATCGTATAATCAGGGTTGGAATGTGCCTGTTGGTGGAACTTTTGGTATCCACTTGGTTCAGAGCGGATCTTTCAATGGTTCAACTGATTCATTTGGAACTAATGAACCGAACAGCCACAGAAACTGGCAATAAATAAAGTAAACAGAAAGCATGCTATTTACACCACAATGTAAACTCAGTTCTACAAGATAACGATACCCAAATTATTTAATCTATCATTTGGTGAATAGATTTTCAAGTAGCCAATTTATTCCACCAGTAATCCTTCACTCTGTTCAATATAAATAAATAAGGGAAAACTGAGAATAATTAAAATCTGATTATATAATCAAATAAGAAATTAATAAACAATAAATAAACTTTGACCATCCCCTAATTTCAATATTTCCTTCAAGCAAAATCATTAATTTTCCAAGCAAGGGTCATTACCGGTGAAAGTAATGTGCAGGTTTCTCCTTCAAGCGGTCTTGTAAGTGCCGAACATGTTGTGAAGGTCTTTCTTTTCTTGAGTCTGATTCTCGAAATGACGCAAAATACAACCGAATGATCTCTTACATCAACCAATGTCCTTGAGCATAAGAAAACCCTTTAGGAGACAAAAAAAGGGAAGGGGACTGGGGTATGAAATGGTTCAGAGTCTCCTAACGATTATAGTTCAATCTCAAAAGTCTTTTGTAAGTCATTCGAAAAAGGGTTTTGCGCCTTCGGTTGCGATTTGGACTCCAGAGCAGCCCACTTTGCCTCAAAATGCTCTGCTTCCTGTGAATTGCATGTGGTATTCAGATTCAAACTCTCCATCGGCCAACTAGTGCCAATGGTACTTCCATTGTGTGTGACACTCGTAGTCGTTGATGGAAAGGAGTTATGCAGATGGCCGTTGACGGTCGGAGGAGTTGAGAATGTGGTGGTTGGGAAGCCCCCGGACAGGGCGGGGGAAGCTGATTGTTGGCCACCACCAAGCGTACCCGTCTTCGGCCCCATCCCGACCCCCATCGCCACTCCACCACCCCCTGTCCCGGCCGCAGAGCAGAATACATTAGCCACCATCTGTGATGGTGTGATGCCCACAACAGGCACACTGGCATTGGGATAGGTCATGCTGTTGGCCAGATTGGGCATGTACGGCTGCATAGGTACAAACGTCGGTTGAAGGGGCTGTTGGGCAAACATGCCTAAGGGTGTGGGGGTAACATCAAAGGCCATTGGGAATGACTGCATGGAGGAGGGGAGGGAACCGGATGCGATGGGCATAGGGGGCACCGGTGGAGGTTGCTGAGTGGGTGGTGGTGGAAGGGTCGGTGGAGTCTGCTGCTGAGCTTTCACTGCTTTAGCCACTTCCTCCAGCCAGCGTTCTGCCTCGGACGGGGTTCGTTTGTGGCCGCCCAGAGAAACGGGTGGAGGAGATTGGACAGCCGGCTCTGTCTGAACCCATGAGCTTGTAGCTGGGAAGTGGAAGGAGTAAGAATGTTAAAACTTGCCTCAAGACACATTTCTAAATATGTGACCTTGATAGTAAAACTGCGATTTTGGTCAAGAGGTTTACACAAAAATGTGTTCATTAACCTCTTGTCTAGTGATCCCAGAGCTCCAAATAGTAATGAAACATCTAAAAGTATCTTTATTTGGAAGTTTTCTGAGAGGAGTTCAATGGGTCTGTGCTCAAAGGCTGTTCTATAATGTGAGGCGGTTCCAGCTTTGCAGGGATAGTCTGGCGCTTCTGACTCACAAATGAAGACACGGTTTTATTTTTACGCGAAACGATATGCAAGGCATATAAATTCATCATAATCATTAATTATGTCCCCACTGGTTGCAAAAAATGCCTCGCTTGTAATGGGTTTTATTGGTTTTGTTTGGTCGTGCCGGGACACACATCATCACAGCATGTTAAAGGGTGTAACATTTCCGTCACACGCTTGAGGTATTCAGCCAATCACAATGCACTGGATAGCTGACCAATCAGCGTAAACCTCGCTTTTCGGAACAATGAGCTTTGTAAAGATTGACGCGTTTCAGCAAGGCGGGGCATAAAAGAACAACAATATTGTACATTATGTGGAAAATAATGTGAACTATCCCTTTAATATAGGTTGTATGCCTCATTAATGATAATCAAACTATAAAATAAAACAGTGAATAACTTGCTGCTCTTGATTGAACTGCAATATAAAGGTAACAATTTAGGTAACTTTATTTGTAAATTGTAAATTTTAGTATTTGGTTTTCTTACTTGCATTTGTTTAGATTTAAAGTGAAAAAAGTAATACACTATACACTTGTTTCTTTCTATTTGCTCTTTTGTTGCACTGATTCTTATTTATAACAAAAAAGATACAATAAAAATAGGTATATTGTGATTATTAGTATAGTAATGATTATTAAAAAAAGAAGTTGGGTAAAATAAGCAATGTTGCTATGTGATTTTGCTTTGGAACCTTACGAAAAAAAAAAACTTGAAATCAGTTTTTCTCTAAATTTGCTTTGGAGACTCTGTCGACTTCAAACTGCAGCTCAGCCATTTTTCGTCCGATTCCAACAAATCATGCATCACTTTTAATAGAGAATGTAAAAATAAAATAACTCATTTTTCAAAATTTGCTCATTGTGACTCATTTTGCCAGCACAGGTCACATATTGAAAAGTTGGAAACAATTGTGTTTTTAATATGTTTGTGTTTGTAAAATTATAATGTATAACTGTGTAATACATTATAATTTTAAAGTAGGGGGTAAAATATATGAAAACACAAATTTAACTGATCAAAAGTGACAGTAAAGTAAAGATATTTCCAATAAATGCAGTTATTTTGAATGCTCCATTCAAAGAATCCTGAAAAATATTAATCAGCAAAAACAACACAATTTTCAACAATGATAACAAGAAGTGTTATTAAGAATGATAACCGAAAGATCATGTGACACTGAGTACTGAATTAATGGATGCTGGAAATACAGCTTTGCATCACAGGAATAAATGACATTTTAAAATATATTCAAATAGAAAACAGTTAATTTAATTGTTAATAATATTTCCAAATATTACTGTTGTTACTGTATTTTTAATCAGATAAATGCAGCCTTGGTGAGCATTCGAGACTTCTTTCAAAAACATTTCAAAATGGTAATTATTGTGCCGTCTGTGTTACCTTGCGGTGGAGCAGGTGGAGGGGGAAGGGCAGGTGGAGCGCTGCAAACTGGTAAACAGTTGCTGGTGGCTTTGGCACACAGATCCTCAGATGGTTTGGTGAAAGAGCTGTTGATTTGGCTGCACAGAGCATTTATGCTGTCCGCCTCTCCTGCCACTGATAGATCCATCTCTGGAACTGACACAGACCAATAGAAAAGGTCAATCACACCTGTTTGGCTTATTTTGGCTGGCCATGTGTACAGTTTGTGGGATTTTGCTTGCTAAAATAACCTGGATCTATGATGTAAGGTAGAGATTCATTACACATTATCATTAAATAGTTTGGGTTTGTACATTTTTCCTTTTTTTTTTTTTTTTTTTTTAATCAAGGATGCATTAAATGTATAATCTTACAAAAAAAAATGTAATAATAGAACTGTTAATTTTGAACTGTTTATTTATCAAAAAACTTGAAAACTTTTTTTTTTTTTACCAGCAAATTAGCATATTAGAATTTAGATTTCTGATTAGATTCAATTTTTGAGGGACCATGTGAAATTATGCTGAAAATTCAGTTACTGTATTTTTGACAAATAAAAAAGCCTCCTTGGTGAGACTTCTTTCAAAAACATTACAAAATCTTACTGTCCCCCTACTTTTTAATAGTGTATCATATAAATTATCAAACAATATATATATATATATATATTTTTTTTTTTTTTTCATATTGGTTCATAATATGTGTTGGATGATATTTGATTTTTAATTGTGCATGCTAATTTCTTCTATTTTTACATTTAGTTTGCCATTACCATACTTTTTTGCATGATACAGAACAGAATTTTAAAATCAACCATAATGGTTAGCCGTGGTTATGACACAGTAATTAGTAATCAGTAATCAGATTATCAGGATCACACAGAATTTTCTCTAATAATATATATATATATATCTCATATAATGTTCTGGTTTGTATTGCAGGCCTCAAAACTAGAAAAACAATTGTCCCTCATTAAACAAGTTGTCCTTAAACGTCCTACATATTCATTTACATTCTTCATGAATAAACCCAACCAAACATAAAACATATGACCCATAAAAAACATACAACCTATAATTCCCCTTTTAGAATCTAGTCTAATGGATTAAGATAGTGTTAAATTTTGCAAATGCAAAACATGTTATTTATAGAGCACTACACTAGAAAGGATCAATGGAAAGTACCTGTACATCACATATCTACTGGTAAATGTAGCAGTTTATGGTCTGGAATACACACTCAAAAGATTTTATGGGTACAATCATAAGGTTTCAGTGGAAATAGGATACTTTTGTACTATTTGTTTGCAGGCAAAATCCTCTGGTTGATGACGCACAGTACATCGCAGTCAGTACTATCACATGGGTAAACATGGGTAGTGGTTCAACATTACGGTTCCATTACACTTACGCAGCTTGAGTACACAAAAATATCTAACCTGGGTTCTTGGTCTGGAAATCTGTCTTGCGCTGCAGGGTTGATGGGAGATCATTCAAGCGTAGGGAGAGCTGCCGTTTGAAAGGTGAGTTCTTCTGGCTTAGTTGTGGAAAGCCGCGGAAAGAGCCCTGCCGCACCAGCTGCTCAATAGGAGCGTGGCGGCGTGGGATGGCGTGAGGCCCACCCGGCTCCGCTCGCTCCCCCGGAGACGCCGCTCCTTCTGGAGGAGATGCATTTCCAGGTGGCACTGCAGAAATTCCACACACTTCTGCACAGAGGCACGCTCACTAATAAGAATCATTTTTCACACTGAAAGCCCAGGGTGTTTGAGAGTGACTGTAATGAGACTGACCTTTCTTTTTGTCTTGCAGTTGTTTCATGATGTCCTCTCGGTCACTCTGCTGTCCAGCTGAGGAGACGCGGAAGGAGCCTTCCCTAACAAACGATGTGCGGCTTGCATCAAAGGAAGCAGTGACCCCACACTCCTTCTCTCTGCGTTGCTTCCGCTCAAGGCAAGCGGCGAAGGCACATCCAACCGCATGACTCAAACGTTCACCCTAATGTTGGGGAGGATGTTCCATTAGCATACACTCCAAAGATTTTTTTTTTATTAGCATTTTTGTCATGTTGTTCCACTAAAAATATCGTAGGAGATCAATTTAAGATAAAATATATATATAAAAATAAAAAGTAATATAAAAATATTAAAGACCTCTGTTAATATATTAAATTATGATCATAAATAATGCTAATTTTTCCGATGTGTATGTAGATTTATAATAATAATGTTGTGGATAATGGCAACACTGTAACACTGTAAAAAAAAAATTAAAGAAATTATATATATATATATATATATATATATATATATATATATATAATTTCTTTAATTTTTTTTTTACAGTATATATATATATATATATATATATATATATATATATATAAGCTTTAATTAGCATCTTTGTCTTATTCCAATAAAATTTTAATTTAGAATAATTGTTAAAAAATAAAAAATAAAATAATAATACAAATATACACATATATTAATCTATCTATCATTTATATTCCTTAGCTCTTAAGATATTTTTTGCGTGGTTAACAATAGCCCCACCACAAATATAAAGATTATATGCTTTATATAGATAGATAGATAGATAGATAGATAGATAGATAGATAGATAGATAGATAGATAGATAGATAGATAGATAGATAGATAGATAGATAGATAGATAGATAGATAGATAGATAGATAGATAGATAGATACAAATCAAAGATTTTTGCTTAAAGGAAGAAAAAACTATTAACCAATGAGCTAAGACAGAGCTTTTTTCTTTTAAGAAAAAGCCAAAAAAAAAAAATATTCAAGATACAAAGACATGAATTTTACTTTGTAAGTAAATGAAACATGTTTTAAAGATGTTTTGACATTTTACTGGAGTATGAAAGAGAAAATTATATTTATATTTATTTATTTATATTTATATTTATAATTATATTTTTCAGCATAACTAGGTTAGTCTGTGTTTGCATACACTGTATGCTTCTGTTGTTATGGGACAGATAAAAAACATCATATGGTCACAAAATGTTGTTTTTGTCTAGACTAGTATTGGGATCCTAATCAAAATTCCATTTCATTCTAGTCCTTAATGTGTTTTTCTCTGTGCCCCAAGTACAGATAACGGTCTCTAAGCGCTTATTCCGGTTGAGATAACACTGCCATAATCCCTTTCTTAATCCCACTTCGCAGGGAACAGAGGCTGAAGAATTAATCCCCGCTGGGTTCTCCTCACCGAGTCCTTCAAGGCCATGAAGCAGTGACATATCCAGCGGCGAGTCGTACCATCACGGCAGATGTAGGAGAATGCCTTGTCGTAATTACGGTCAGGTGCGCAGAAGGACACCTTCTCAATGGTCTGGTCAACAATGAGGTCCTACAGTGAAAGGAAAAAGGGGCAGCCCGTTGTTGTTTGTGGCTTCTTACATGACATAAAAAGTTTTAACATACAAATAAAAAAAGTATTTTGAAAGTGCGCATTAAATGACTAGATTTGATGCAAATGGCATTATAGTGTTTCAAAAACATGAAACCAATTAAATACATTTTTTATATTAAATCCCAGGAACTAAAAAGTCATGTTTTAAACGAGATTCTTCCTCTTATTTGTCCATAGACCCAACCACACTGTACCGTTTTATCCTTTTGATTCTTCTAACATGACTAGAGCTTTTTGTGAAGCCTGGACCTCCCACTGTAACACTGGCTAGTGTTTCCTTGTTAGGGGGCCACAGTAAATACATAATGCATGAGCTGAACTCTGTAGAAGTGGTGAGGTGAGGGGTGAAGCAGAGGAAGACTGGGTCGAGGTGAGGGGCCTATTCATTGTTCGCCAATTACTGACCGAAGGGGCCCAGTTAGAGCTCTGAAAGCTTCGTCATGGATGATTGTGTTCTGGGGGGAAACGGGGGTTTACAGTGTACAGAAAGAACTTACTCATCTCAGTTGTCAGGAATAAAATAGTCTGGTCTTGTAATCAACAACACATTCAGGGCTCGAAAATAAGTACTACCTGATGGCCAAGTGTGAAAGATGCTCGGGACGGTTGAAGAAAGTCAAGAAAGTTTATCATTTGCAAGTGTTTTGACAATTTAAACACTGAAACCATTTAGGTGGAAGAAAATGTGAAAATTTGGTACTTGCTAAATATAAGAAAATAAGTACACCGAAAATAAGCTCTTATTGTGCTTGAACACACAAAAACAAAAGTATTAAGTTAAAAAACATACAAAACAAAAACCGTCTTGGCATGTATCCTCATAAACACAATTGGTTATGTCTTAAATTAACATAAACATTTGAAAGAGAAATCAGATGTGTATAAGTATAATGGTCCATCAGGTCCTAAAGTGACAGCAGCCTAATTTACCTTCAGCTGTCTGTGTCATTAATATTAATAATAATAAAAACTTTGCTAATAATAATATTGCTTTCTTCATAATATTGCCTGCAACATGTACAAGTGAAAATAGTCTAAAACATTTGTAAATAAATATACCGGAGGAAGAGTTATTATGGATTACGGAGTCAGAATTGATAGTTTAAAGTTTCTTAATTTCTTAATTAAAGTGACATTTCTTATTGATGGATTTGTTCTTTATAAACATGCAGCTTTTTCTTCACAAATTGTTATTTGATGAACTGGAGTCATGTGGATTAATTGTGGGTTATTGTGGTGTTTTTATCAGTTGTTTGGACTCTCATTCTGACGGCACCCATTCACTGCAGAGAATCAATTAGTGAGCGAGTGATGAAATGCTACAATTCTCTATATATTTTTTGATGAATGAACAAAGCCAAAGCCATCTTTGGTGACCTAAAGGCAAGTAAAATTTCTAAAAAATTCTTTTTTGGGCGAACTTTTCCTTCAATCTACATTTAATTTGTACAGTGAAGTCTATGCAGTGTTATTTTACATTTGATCATTAAATTTCTGTACTTGTATTATGTATTTTATGACTGACTTTACATTTGCCTATAATAATATTATAATCTAAAATTGTTAAAGCACTTTAATAAAATAAAGCTATTATAGTTAGGCAAGTAGTTTTTACTGTGGTATAAAATTTGGAATACAGAATTGAGAAAATTCACTGGTATCTAGAATTGTGGTGTCATAACCTTATTTATTAGAATTCATGGTTACCTGGTCATTTTTATGGCGGGACATTTCGGCAGGGCAAGTTAATATTTGAGCTGAGCCAGTAGAGCCCTGCCTTTACTAATATTAATAGACTGACAAGTGAAGTTTAACCAGAGAGAGGAGAGGAGGAGGTGCAGGAAGGATTAGGTGGTACTGCTGACTCATATGCATACGGGAGGATTACCAGAAGGGCATAGTGAACGTCTGAGTCTGAGGCCCTTACGAGAAACAAAAAAAGAAAGCTTTGTGGCCTTCCGCCTTTTACTGTGTGAGCTGAAAAGGAGGAACGGGGGATAATTGATCTCATTATGTGCGGCCTTTGACATTTTCTGGTTAACTTTCCGGGTTTTGTGTGAGGGAAGGATGTTACATTA
The DNA here is from genome assembly GCF_003368295.1 of Carassius auratus. Taxonomy (NCBI): domain Eukaryota; kingdom Metazoa; phylum Chordata; class Actinopteri; order Cypriniformes; family Cyprinidae; genus Carassius; species Carassius auratus. The sequence goes on along the minus strand of NW_020528798.1, from coordinate 83,095 downwards.
ATCCTTGAACTTTGAAAAGAAAAAACCCAACCGTGAGAGACACAGGAACCCTTGGCCTTAGAAGTGATCTTGTGTCTGAGACAGTCTGTGATGTCTCGTGAAGCTGGATGGTCATGTGACAGGTCTTTTGGATGCCTGCCAGTTTCCTCCTACTGCATATTTTGTGTTTCCTACAGATTTACTCTCTTTGCTGTTGGACTCCGCTAATTGATGGCTTGGGAGCTATTTGGAGCTTTAAATACTTTTTTTGTCCTTGATTAATGGCTTTCAATGGACACACAATAAAATGCCTATACAGACTTACCTTGGTTTTGTCGTCCACTACTCTCAGGCCATCAGCAGACACCCAAAGCACAGCCTTGACAGTTTTTTTCCCACTCTGAGAAGAAATTTCACAACAAAATCAGCCTTATGGCACAACAGGATATTAGCACTACTGCAGAAGATTTGATTTGCTCTCCATCAAGCATGCTAGCACAACATTTTTTGCTATTATTGACATTTCTATGACAGGTTTAGCTTTTGTCAGCTCAATTTGTACTCAAAGCGTATCAGACAGCTGACCCATCAAGGCCAGAAATCTAGTCAAATTTGGTACTGTTTTTATTATAATTTGGGTTATATTATAATTTATTATTATTACTACATTTGCCCTTGCTTATATATCATTTACCAAATGTATATATTGATTTATTTATTACCAGACATTTGTTGTCATAATTCTTTTTCCAGATATTTTACTCTACCATTAAAAAATGGGGTTAGTATATACTGTAATTATTTTTTAAAGCAATAAATTATTTTATTTAGCAAGGACGCATTAAATTCATCAGAAGTTACAGGAATCTTTTGTAACATTATTTAAAAAATTCAGCTTTGCATCAAGGGTATTACATTTTAAAATATATTAAAATAGAAAACAGTTATTTTACATTTAAATAATACTTCACAATGGCACTGTTTACTGTATCTTTAATCAAATGATTAAATCTTTAATTGGTGAGCACAATAAATAATAAACTAAGTAATAATAACAATAAAAATCATACTGAATTTTGGGACCCAAAACAGTAGGGCACTATTATTATTATTATTATATTTATTTTTACAACTCTGTCTGAGTGAGTGAAGGTTAGTACACCATGAAATGCATTTAATCTTGAAAAAAAAAAAAAAAAAAACTGTAGGAATAAGTTAAACTGAAGGATCTAACTAAATAGAAAAAATAAAAAAACTGAGGGCTTTCAGTTGACATTACAAGCATCCCAAAAGTCACTGTCCAAATTTGCTAAGACAGCAGAACACTGAGGATATTACACTGGCTGAGAAAGAGACAGGGAGAATAAGGAACAAGCACAAGCTCAAAGCAGAATGAGATAAAGGCTTTGGGGGTTTGGGGAAAAAGAGAAAATAAATGAAGTGACTGTGTAGACAGACACAGCGGGAACTGCCAACATGGGGATGAAAGAGAAGAGCGTATATGAACAGATGGAGGGGCCCCAAAGACAAGGGCCACACACACAGCACTAGCGGGTGAAAAGTTATTACATGATAAAAAACATTACATATTACAGTTCGGCTCTGACAATTCAGTAATGAGATCTGCAGGCTCAGGATATGACTATTGACAGAGCAACAATACTAAAGACAACAGCCATCGACAGAGCAGCTACGCTCCATAAAGATTGATTTTTTAAATAAATGAGACTTTGTAGACTCTCAGTACATTAAATCCTAAGTCCTCACAGGTGCTCAAAGAACTTATGGTCTTCCACAATGAGAAAAGGAGAATGTGGGGGGTTTTACAAAGGGATGGGAATCAGTCTGTGTGTCAGAATTAAAATTAAAATTAAAATCAAAATTAAAACCTAGGTTTTTTTTCTGGTTATGCATGATTCAAAATGACCTCCAAAAAGGCTATATACACTATATACTATGCAGATTTTATAGAGCACATAATTATATAAGTAGCACAGGTATATTTTTAGCAATAGCTTATAGATAAAGTCAAAATTAAAGATTTTTCTTTTCAGCCAAAAATAATTAGGATGATAAGTAAAGATCATGTTCCATGAAGATATTTTGTAAATTCCCTACCATAAATATATCAAAACCTAGCATCTGCAGTTCTAAGAATTTAATTTGGACAACTTTAAATACAATTTAAATCTCAATATTTTGCACGCTCAGATTCCAGATTTTCAAATAGTTGTATCTCAGCCAAATATTTTCATATCCTAACACTATCCTAACCATACATCATTGGAAAGCTTATTTATTCAGCTTTCAGGCGATGCATAAATCTCAATTTTAAAACCCTTATGACTGGTTTTGTGATTTAAGGTCACATATTAGTATTTCTCTTTTATAGAGATAGCACACATGAAAAATGTCTATGAATTTATGATCATTAAGTTCATAAACTTAAGTAAATTAATTAAATTTCCACCTTAACTCAATATAACTGATTTAAGATGGAAATATATTGTCCACACTGGTTTACTGTACATATGCACAAAAGAGTTTACTTTGCTGCCAATTTGCTTTTCACATCAAGCATGCGTTCTATTGCGTGGGGATGGAAAGCACTACAGTACTCACCACTTTCAGTTTTTTCACTGCTTCTTCGCACACATGCATCCCTCTGGACTCCTCTACCTCCACCAGACCGAGGTACTGCAGAAAGAATCACAGCTCTGTCATTTTTTTGCTGAGGTTATGTTCGAAAAACAGACAGGGACACAAATGTACTGTCTTTAAAGGGAAAACTAGTCCAAACAAGGCTTGTGTAGATTTAAAAAAAGGAACCCATTGAAAACACAGCAGAGGATGTATTTTGTGGGACATTTTGTCCAGCTAAAACCAATCAAAATGTCCTCACATGGACACAATTAATAGTCACCAGGCCAAAGTTATGTGATTATGGTGGCCATGAGGACAGAGGCCACTACAGGATTACATCTCAGTCGCAAAGAGACTCCAGATGCCTCAGGCTGGAGAGTAAAATTAGGCTGAATTTAATTATGCAAGATCCACTGCAATACATCCTCCACTTTACTTAATGATACAGACCATCTTTAGTCTTGAAAGAGCCTCTTTTCATTTCAAAACAACACTGTTGAACGATTTCAATGATTAATTATGTTATATCTTGTGATTTTTGTTTTCACACTTAAATGCGCGTGTTACATTGACAACCCAGGTTTAAGTCATGAAAATATTCACAAAACTACCATTTAAAAGTTTGGGGTCAGTGATAAATACGTTTCTTTAAAAGACATTCATCCTTGTATTCCGCAAGGATGCACTGAATTGATTAGAAACGATTTCTATGCTGTTTAGAACTTCCTCTTCATCAAAAAATCCTGAACAAATTGTGTCAAGGTTTCAACAAAAATGTGAGCAGCACAACTGGTTTCAACAGATTATAATGATAAGAATAAATCTTTCCTGATTTTCCTGAATCTTTGCCACAGAAGAACCTTTTTGTCTAAATGTTTAGGGTTAGGGTTAGGGGTTAGGGGTAGGTTAGGGTTAGGGTTAGCATCTGAAGAATCTTTCTGTTTGACAAGAGGTTATTTTGTGGTAAAAGAAGGTTCATTGGATTATAAAAGCTAAGAAAGAGTTGGTTCTTTGTGGAACTAAAGATGATTCTTCTATGGCATTGCTGTGAAGAACATTTTTTAAGAGTGCAGGAACAAATTCTAAAATCTATTCAAATGGAAAACAGTCCTTTTAAACTGTAATTATTTTTACAATATTACCGTTTTTTTTACTGTATTTTTGATCAAATAAATGCAGCCTGTTGAGCAAACGAGTATTTCAAAAACATTAAACAAACCTTACAGACACTGAACTTTGGAACATTAGTATATACAACAATTCTTAGTGTCTTATTCCAGCCATCAATCTGATGTTATTATTGTGTGGGGGTTTGATAAGTCACCCTTTCAACGTCTAAAGTAATTTCACATGCTGGAAGCCTTGTGTGGCCGCACTTTTAAATTCTAAATTCTAAATTATTAAAGCAAGATGTCCGTTAGATGTCTCTGCCATTTAACTTCTCAACTTACCCGGACAGGAAAGTTGCATTTGCCCTTTCGTACAGCCTCTTCGTCCGCCTGCCATTGGTGCGGCCGGCTGGCCTCCGGCACGTACGTGGGCTTCTTCCTGCGCAGGCTCTGACGCAGCTTATTCATCTCCACGCTCTCAAACTCTCTGTTGCTGAGAACAAAAAATGAAGACACATTAGCAGGAGTACATACATATGATGAACAAAAGAGCCCTTATTTCACCTCAGGATCAAAGTAACGTCCAAAAGTCTGATTTATTAGGATGCACACTAGCTAGGTGTCAAGTGAATGTTATTTCCAGTGACAGTGGATTCCAAAAATTGCCACCAACACTTATTAATTAAATCCAAACTATTAATTTCATATTTTTGGTATGCAAATAACCATGTTATAATGGATTAAACTAATTACAGAGAATGCATTCACTTCTGTCTAAAAAACAATTGCTTTGCTCCCAAGAGGCCTATTTATGCAACATAATTAGGTCATTCATCCTACCCTTAATTTGCATTGGTGATTTCAAATTCTGATGCACAACACCACAAAGCCAGGCTGCTCTAAAGAATGCAAATATCCGAAGCTGGTTAGTCCAAAGTGAAACATTCACATAATACAAATTCCACTGAGAAAAATATACAGTAATACATATGTTACAACATTATGAAAAAAATGAAAAACTTTACATTCTCTCATAGCGTACTCCCCTTATTTCATTCCAAACCCATAAGACGTTAATTCTTCAGGAAAACACTAAAGAAGATATTTAGAAAAATGTCCTAGCTGTTCTTACAAAAAGGTAGTTGGGGACTGTGACAAAAAAAAGTATATATAACTTTGTATAACAATATTTAAGTCAGTGTTATTTTAGTGTTATTTATTATCACTTGATATTTATTATTATTTTGAATTATCGCATATTTCCAGCTTTCATTTGAACTTATAGTTAAGAAATGTTTACTAAAGTTTTCCATCTAATATTTGTATATTATTTCTTAACTTAATTAAATTAACAAAAGAAAATTACTTAGACACCATAATTAATATATATATATATATATATATATATATATATATATATATATATATATATATATATATATATATATATATATATATATAAATATATATACAAATATTATACAGATTTGACAGAAGTTTTCTCTCTTTTAAAATATCACTATTTTTCATCTCACTACTAAAAATATCAGTCACTTTTCATATCACTATTAAAGAAGATAAATTTTAAGAGTTTAGCAGCAGTTTGATTACCATCTTTTAAAACGGTGTGGCATATCTTCTTGTTGAAAAGTTGTAAACTTCACACAGACTGTTGTACTCTGCTCTTCAATATGAACCACATGCCACACGACCGCTTTTACTTTTATAGCTTCACGTCAGCGGCCAAAAGCGCACGTTTCCCAAAGCCCTGAATCTTTACGGGTAACAGGTGGCAGACATGGACCGCCGGAAGTATCACTGTAAACGTCTGGCCTCTAGCCCAAATGTATTCACCCAAAACATACCCACATTCTCAAAAGAACCCATGCTGCTATATATAAGTGTGGTTTTTCAAATAGCTGTGGCGTCTAGGTCTCTCTGGAGGCTTTACTCAACACTCTGGCACGCGTCTGTTGCTGAGCTTGACATATCGTGTAGGGGTCAGACACGATACGCAATAATCCCTCAGCAGAATGACACCTGCTCGGCTGTGAGGCGAGAATTAGCAGCTGAGTGAACCATATGGCATTTTTAATGAGCCAACAGGACGTTACGGTAATGTCAGAGGGGCTGAATGTTTGGGGATTCTTGATCAAGATGACCAAGAAGTCAGTTCATTTGCAGGAAGAGGAAAGGGAGGGGCTTCCAAGATTCTGCTCTACTTTCAGGGTTGATCTAATCGCTGAAATGCTGCCAACGCTTCAGCAGTGCAAAGAGGGAGGAGAAGACATTCAGAGACAGAAAACAAGCCAAAAGCCAGAGAGAGAGAGAGAGAGAGAGAGAGAGAAGAGACTTTATAAGGAGAAGAAAGAGGGAGCTTGAGATGTAGAAGGGGAGGGAGACAACAAGACTAAACTCCCTTATTGAATCTTATTGAGGTCACAGTTCAAATGTGTGTCGCTCTCACTGTGGTGCCAGTCACAAATATCCTGAGCGATGCAGCACCACTGACTATCAATGCTGGAGATGGCAAAAGGTACTATATTCTTAGTGAGTTGCTTGGACAACTATTTGGTCTTAAACCCTCTTCTATTAGGCTGGTTTGAGGTTCACCTGACATGTTCCTTAGGGGGTGATTGCATAAATAATTAATATAATACATTTTCATAATTTGTCACATAATTAGTGATGCACCGATATTAAATTTCAATGTTAATTATCGATATTAAAAGACCATTATCTTCATAATATGGCTGATAAATAGTTATGGTAACACTTTAGAATAGGTAACACCTAGTTGCTTATTAGCATGCATCTTACTAGATTATTAGCCATGTATTAGTTCTAATTAAGAACATATTAATGCCTTATTCTACTTGACCTTATTCTACATCCCTAATCTTAACCCAATACCTAAACCTAACAACTACTTTACTAACTATTAATAAGCAGCCAATTAAGAATTGATTGAGAGAAATGTCGTAGTTAATAGTTAACAAGTGTTATCTATGTTAAAGTGTTACCATAGTTATTTAGGAATGTATACTATTATGATATTTATTAATATTTTGAATTGGCTTTTCTTTTTTATACAATTTCAGTTATCATTTAAATTTTAGTTTAACTTGTAATTATTCTGTAATGTGTTTTTGTTAAATAGAATTTTCATTTACTGTTAAAATGAATTTTATTTCGGAATTATTTCAATTACCTGAAGTTAACAATAACGTCCTAGTTTATAGTTGACCGATAATAAATTTCTACACATTTTTTTCTAGATAAAAATGTAAAGATTAACTTTAAGTAAGCATTAGATGACGCCAAAGTTTATCTAAGTGTACAATTAAATATCTAACAATATAATAAGCAAAACAATCACCTACTAATATCAACACATAACTCAAAATAAACTATTGGTTCTTGAGAGGTTCTTATGAGACTTGCCAGGGAAATTTCCAAAACGTGCATGTGAAAGTCACACGACAGCCATAAGAGCCACCCGAGCCATTCCATGGAAATGATTTCATCACGAAATGAAAAGCAGCTGGAGCAACATGGGTAGAGTAAACCAAGACTAAATCAAAAAAACATTCAAGACTTCATACACAAAACATTTTGCAGATCACTTCTCTTTATGTGTCTGTGTGAAGGCCCAAACATATACCCCATCAAATTCAGACAGATATTAAAAGCAAGCAAGACATTAAAATTACATATTTATTAATATTGTGAATACTATTAGCTTCTCCATGAAGCATATGAAGATGTATTTATTTTAGAATCATAGCATATTCATAAATTCACACTGAAATACTTTTAAAATGAACAATAACATTTTTTAAAAGTTATGGCTTCATAAGACCTGCATGAGTTGAATAATCTACTTTTATGCTATTTTTATGAACATTTTGTGACACTTGAAAGTGAATGTGAATGTAAATAATGAACGAATTCTCATTTCTGGGTGAACTATTCCTTTAAGGTAATGGGTTTATAGAGAGAAAAGGAAAGAAAGAGAAAGAAACAGAGCAGTGAAGGGGCTAAAACTCACTTAGGACGCTTCGCTGAGCATGAGGCCTATAGCGTCACAAGTAAATAACATATCAAAAATGGCCCCTACAGCAAAAGGCACTGAATCTACAAAAGACCATCTTAAGCGCCCCTGCGCCATCTCAGTCTGACTGTAGAGAAACTGATGAGATAAAGCCTGCAGTAAGACTCGAACTACAGTACAGATGCGGAGGAGCAGATATAGCCTTTGTCTCATTATTGCTAAAATCAATGCTCTCAGTGCAGGGAATCGAACCGCTGCAGCTGCATGCACTCATTTCAGAAACACAGTGGGTGGACAGTGTAATGGAGGCTTTTTGGATGCTTTTGAAAAAGGGAGTAATTGTAGCGTGCCACTCCAGTCTCTTACGGTAGGCTGTGCTCAGGCCCGGTAACTGGCACAGAGAGGACAGGCGGGAAAACAGACGTTCATGATTTGTTTCAGCAGGGATGAACGGGATAGTTCAGCTAAAATTTAAAATTCGGTCATTATTTATTTAATCCTGATTATTTACCTTCTTGTCGTTTCAATCCTGTGATTTTTTTTTTGGTGGAATATGCAAGTAATTCTGAAGGATATCGATGCTGCTCAAATAAAATAAGAAACTGAATGTGATCAAAGGCCATCAAGACTTTTTAAAACTAATGCTTATACTATGCAAGGAAACATTAAATTGATCAAAGGTGCAGTAAAGACTTATTTCAGATACATTTTATATTCATCAAAGAACCTCAAAAAAAAAAAAAAATTGAAATAAGAAAAAAGATTTTATATATATATAGTTTCCTCAACAAATATACGCAGCACAGCTTATTTAAACATTGTTGATATTACAAAAAGTACAAAATAAGTATTTTCTAATGGTTTTGAAAGAATCATATGACACCAAAAGAATAGAGCAATGGATACTGAAAGTTAAGCTTTGCACAACAGTAACAAATTACATTTTAAAATATATTCAAAAAAAAAAATTTGAATTTAAATAATGTTTCAAAATATAACAATTTTTATCCTATTTTTAGTCAAATAAATGCTGCCTTTAAAGTTCTTGTGTCCTATTTCACAAAATAATTAATCAAATAAGAGCCCAGTCTGGGTGTACACGCATTTGTGGAGGACAGAAACAGATCCACCCACCCATGACCCAGTTTCAGTACCTTATAGACTCCGTTTGTAAACATCATCTGACCCAGGGAGCAAAGGCGACTTGTTTCTCTGGCCATCTGCCGCAGCCCGTCTAAAGAAGCTGCACCATATCACACCTGTTCAGATTGAGGTTACACTCCCACACATAAACACGACACCCGCACACACCCACGCCCACGCCCACATACTGTATGTCAAATACAGATGCGAGTAATCATGTTTGCAGATGACAGGGGAAAAAGCAGTCAGACCAAATATTTATTCTAAGAGAAACTGGCCTTTGTTAATATCACCAATACCGAAAGGCAGTGACACAGTGACCATTTCACACTCACAGCCAGTGTGAATATGTGGGTCATTCTGGTTTGCAGTACATGCTGTCGATTCAATCGCATAGGAGTTTCGATCAGAATTCACTGACATAAGCCGCAGAATGTTTTCAGTAGGCAAACTGAACCAATGTCCTAGTAAAACAATCCTCCTATAAAATGTATGTCTGTGCGCATGTTGCTTTAAAGAGTTAGACAGCCGAGGGCTCTAATGCAGTGAGACAGCTGAATCAGAGACTGAGTCTTCTGTGCTCGATTGACACTCTGCCTAACCAACAAGGGCTTCTGCGGCTTTTTCCAAAACAACTTTTTTCTCAGTCTGCCACAAGCTCAACTTAAAAGGCATTATTATTCTTTTATGTGGAACAAAGTATACTTTAGGTTTTATGTGTATAAGTTATGCTTACAGTGTGAATAGTGTAAATATTATCATTATAGTAGATACTCATGCATTCAGGTAGCTTTTTTTGCACTAATGTGCACAAGGTGGCCTGGGTTCTCAATTTTTATTTTTTTTTAACAAACATTTGAAGAAATGAAACAACAATAAACATCCATTTTCAAACCACTCGAAATACAACTGCAGTAAATGGGCACTTTGAGGAGTGTTTGTGGTTAAGAGATTTGTGCAAGTATAAAAGTACAAAGATGTTTGTTTGTTTTTTTCTTTTCTTTTTTTTCCCACTTATAACTTCTGGAGAGAAACAGCACAGACACTGAACAAAGCTGAAACTAACTAATGTGCATGTGTCGAGTGCCTTTGTAACTCTATAGCTTAAATAACTGGAGAATTCTGGCATAAGTCTCCAGAGAGAAGTTTGTTGTTTCACTGTAAAATTAAGTCATGCAAAAAAAAATGAAAGATACACAAAGATGAATCGTTCACAATAAGACCACCGCCATGCATTTTGAAAATGCGTAGTGTGGATTTTTATTTAATTCCACTGTGTGATTTGCATAAATTTCAAAATGAACATTTTCCAAGGATTCGACGACCTGTCAGTCAAAAAGTCCCAAAGAACAAAGTCAAAGCCAGATGTTGACAAGCCAGAACACCAAAACAGAGCCACAGTGTTTGCATGTTACTGGAAATCAACCGGTAAGTGGTCTAGTCAGTTGTCACATTATGTTGCAGAATATAAATATTTTAAAATCCGAATAAATGGCACACACAAGGTTTTATTGAATGTGCAGACAGGACAGTGCCGCAAGGAAAGAATGGTGAAGGTCGTCTAGCTCGTGAGTCTTGAATTATTGATTTTGTTTATTTTGGGTGAAGGGCAGGACATTGAAAATGGCTCTGAGGCACCTTTTTCAACGAAATGGCAACAAAGTACACAGTTTCTCATAGATTATCCAACAAACATCTAGTAGATTGACATACAGAGGTTTTAAGAGCTGAGACTATACTGATATAAAGGCTGACCTGTCAAGACAACAATGTCTGATGCCACTGAAGAATAACTCAACACTGAGATACATTTTTACATCTTGATTTTCCTTATTAAATAACATTTATATCTAAGTTCATAAAATATATTTTGATAAAACAGACTGGCATGTAGCATCAGTTATCAGCTTTAAATAGCTTAGTCCAGCTGTGTCAATAACAATTTGGACTAGTGATGAGTCACAATGGTTGACTCATCAATTATTAACGTTCATCAAGTGTTTTTTGTTTTCTTTTTTCTCAACAAAAACACTGCGATTTGGCACGTGGTATGTTTTCCTGGACCACCATCATTGTTGGACCTGAAACAACATCCCCATCAACCAATCAGATTGTGGGGTTAGGATTAGGGTGGAGGTTGGGAGTTTAACAACATGCTTATCAACCTATAACTTCCTTACAATTCGAGGGGCAATTAATGAGTTAATGTTAGGAATCCGGTTACAACTATGTTTGTTTACATGAGCATTATTCCAGGACCAGTAAAAGATGTTGATCCAGGAACATGGCCTACTTGGCAAAATCATGAATGCGCTGCATCAAGTAGAACATGTTCCTGGATTATCATCTTCTATTGGTCCTGGAAAGAAAATCATTCAAGTCAAACAAAAATACACTATTAGTGTTTTTGTATTTTTCCCAACAATAAAGCAAGATTAGAAAATTTGTATAGATGCAAAATCATAATACAACAAGATTAGTTTAAAGAGAATATATCTCAAATTGCATTTGTTTTTCTTATCCAATCATCAAAATTCTTAAATATTTTATTCAATATAAAATATAACTTTTACTTCTGTATTTATTTTTGCTTCTAGAGTAATTATATTTTTATAGTTATAAAAATATAGATATTATAGTTTTTGGAAGCAAGATCATTTTGACATGAATGTTGCTGTAGAGAGACTAAATAACTACATACATCTAAGAAACTTAAGCTGTATTCTCTGAAAACAAGATTGTATTGCAATATTGCTAGGTTAATGTATTTAGTTTAACGGGCTTATGGGGGTAAAAAGTTGTGTTTTTTTTTTTTTTGTAAAAAAGCTTTTTCATACACAATGTAAGTGACCTATTTCTCCTTCTGCATGTCATGTGTGTAACTGTAGCCCTTTAAGGCCACCAGTAAGAGAAACTGATAGGTAGAGACATGAGAGTCCTCTCAGTCCACTGCGTTGTCTGTAATGATGTTCTCTACCGAATAATCTACCGAACATTGTTTGGGAGGCAGACACACTCTGTCAGTTTAAATCTAGATTAAAGAGCCATCTCTTTAACCTGGCTTACAAGTAACACACTAACACATTTCTAATATTCAAATACGTTAAAGTATTGTTAGGCTGCATTAATTATGTCAGCCAGAAATGGGAACCCTTCACATAACACCCAATGCACTTGTTACATCGATAGAAAAATGGCATCTACGCTAATATTAGTCCGTTTCTTATTCCGAGGTCACCGTAGCCACCAGATCCAGTCTGTATCCAGATCAATTGGTTACTGCAGTCACAGGATCCAGTACGTATCCAGCCCAGATGGTGGATCAGCACCTAGAGGTGACTTCGAGAGCCCTGAATGTCAGCGGAGACAAGGACAACTAGATGAGCCCCAGAGACAGATCCACAGACAAGACCTTGTCTCCTGGGCGGCCATCGAGACAAGACTACAGAACCAGATGAGTCCTCTGCACAATTGAACTTTGCTGCAGCATGAATCAACATGCTGGTTCATCTGGCCAGAGGAGAGCTGGCCCCCTGACTGATGGAGTTTTGGTTCCTTGCCGCTCTCACCTCTAGCTTGCTTAGTTAGGGACGCTTAATATCCAGCGATATCATTGACATGATTGCACAGATACTATTTAAAGTGAACTGAGCTGGATGATGGCATCATTGAATTCAATGATGAACTCCCTTTAACTGAAAATTGAGTGTTTACTATTGTCCTTTTGCATTATTGACACACTATTTTCCTATTTAATACTGTAAAGCTGCTTTGACACAATCTGTATTGTTATAAGCGTTATATAAATAAATGTGGCCTGACTTGACTTGATGCCCTTCCAAGAGAGAAAGATCAGACACAATCAGACAATAATTTGTTTTTTAATCATCATAACCAGTCTACATTGCATTTGAAAAAACGCTGAGAGCAACAACAAATAAATCTAATAACAGAAAGACAGATAAGTATCATCTATTCTGTTCAGTTGGTGTATCAATTTATCTATTAATTTGAGCCATATGGAGGCTCATGCGGCTACTTCCTGTAAGAGTATTAGCCAAAATTCAGAATAAGCTTGGTTACTAATCTGAGTGATGCACTGGTTTTAGGGCCCATGTATTTCTTAAAAAATAAAAACAAATTTCATGGCATGAAGCAAAATATGAAGCCCATTCTTTATTTTTAAATAGAAAAAAAAACTCACCTCCCATCTTCTGTCTCATCCATATCACTGCTGAAACTCATTTTAGAGAGATGTCAGAAGACCAAAGCCAGGTAAAGTATTAAAATCGAACAACCCGAGGACGTTTCACAGACAAAACTGACGTTCGATGAAAAGCTTGAGGCAAAACGCTGTTGAATATTCAGTTCTGAGATCCAAAAGAAGGAGGAGGCAACCACACCTCCTCTTCAGAGATTAACTTGGAGGAGGCGACAATCACACATGTGCTCAGTCTCATCACCATATGTGTCCTCGCCCACAGAAACATGCGCTTACGCATGGAGACATGCGAATTTGGCTGGATGTGCTGAGCTGCAGCCTCTGAGGAATAAATCAACTTTTTGTCTTTCCATAACATAGACAGTGAGGGGAGGATGGAGAGCGAAAGATAGAGAGACAGGGAGGGGAGGGGAGAGAGAAACAGAGGAGGAGCGCGGGCGGAGGTGATTAGACTGGAGATGGTGATGACACACTTTCAGTCGCCCATCTGCAGTGCCAGTTGTCTGTGTTGTTGTGTTTGTACTTGCTATGTTCTTCCAGCTCAGCTCATCATATATACTTATGAAATAGCTTATGTAAATTAGATATAGTTTTATTATTCTGACATGTTAGTCCCTGCGAACAGAGCACAGCATGTGCACATAGTCACAGCACACTTCCTATAAGCCTATTAATGCTATAGTTATGAAGAATGACCTCAGTGTGCTGGAGACTGCACAAGATTCTAGTTACGTAACAAAATTTAAAGACATACTGCCTTTTCTATGACTTTTTTTATTCTTTTATTGTCTTATTTGTTATATTTTTTTTCTTAAGAAACACAATACTTATCTTTAACATCTTTAATGGGTTTTAAAAAAATCTATTTATTATTTAGCATATTTACTCCCTATTAATATTCTTTGCTTACCAAGGATTCCTTTTTTGTCATCAGCTTTAAAGGTACTATTTCAATAGTCTAAACACACATTCGCATATTCACAGTTCTCAGTTAATTATCACATGATATGTAGGAAAACAAAGAAAAATATTATCATAAATACATATAATAATATTATTATTAAATCATATTATTTTGATACAGTATATAGAGTTTTAAAATAAATGTAATTTTTTTTTATTTAAAGCTGTGGTAGGGAACTTTTGACGCTCTAGCGGTTAATAAACAGAACTGCTTGCGTCTTGCGGAAGAACATTGTAGTCGGAACTACTTCTCTCTGTTTATGTCTATGAAGAATCACAAAGGTACTGGGTTACTCCGCCGCGGTATCCCCAAAGCAATCTAAAATAGTCAGAATATAAACACTTATTATAGGTGCACCCTAGTGATTCAGGACAAGCCAAAAACACGGTTTGGAAAATGGATTCATGGTGTGCTCGCTTATTATATACATTTTTCTACATTTTGACCACAAACAAAGTTACGGACCGCAGCTCTGATTGGTTGTTTTTTACCGGGAGCGATGGAGTTTCTGCAAATGGCAATAGGACCACTGGGAGGAGCCAGAGGAGCTTGATTTTTTCTCATATTCTCGATCTGTCTCATGTTCTACTGTCAGGACATAATAACTCAAAAACTCCCGTCGGTTCCCCTGCGAACCCCCAGAGTTTTGTGAACCCCCATATAAAAATATTATAAATTTAGCTAATTATTGCATGCAATTGAATGTCACCACAATATCACAATTACTAGAGGATTTTTCTGAGCCTTGAGTTAGAGGATCATGACTAAAGTCTGAGGTGTGTTTTAGAACAAATGAAATTGTTTTCAAACAGGTTTCCCAAAATGCTCACATTAGAGTAAGTAGTAGGGCTGTCAAATTGACTGGAAAACTACATTGGAAAATATTAGAAAAATTCTAATTATACTCTAATTTAAAAGGCATAATTTCAGTTGAGGGGGTGGGGGGTGGGTTTTTAGCTTCTCTCCTGATGCCACATTTATGATTAATAAAGTTGCTTAATTTGAAAAAAACAAAACAAAAAAAAAAAACATGAGATACAGTGGGATGGAAAAAAACGCAAAGTCTTGAAACATGTTTTTGAAAAGTTTAACTTGCATTAATTTTACATGTAAGCCACTCTCTTGAGCAAGACGCGAGTGTAACACTGCTCTGTGTAAATGACTTGGTTTCAGTTTCGACGTAAACAACATCTTCTCCACACTGATCTTCTCATTTTCCGCAATATACTGAATGAACAACGTAGCACCACCGCATCTAGTGGGTTCAACTGGATATGCTAACAAAAGCATTAAAATGCAATGCCACTTACTTTGTCGTCGCATTTCGTGCTCCACTGATAAGGCTGCCTGACCGCTGATGCAGACCTAAAATTCAAATGCAAAGTTTTGCACTGAAATGTGGATTTTCTTTTTTTGACGAATATTCAAAATTCTTTTTGACAGCCCTAGTAAGTAGCACCTCTAAACTTACACCATTAGTTGGACAAATTTTGCCATGATGTTCAAGCAACGTTTGAAAGCAGAATATTGTTTATACTTTATAAACAACATTACTTAAAGTTGTCTCTGCACACTAAACTGGTATCCCATTATTTGGGGTGAAAGTATTTGCCCTTCATTTGACTGAACTAGTGCTAAAAGGTTAAAGAGAAAATAATGATGATCTAAAATGTCACTACTACAGAAACTTTATAGGAGGACTTAAATACAGCGTAATTCCTGTTACTTCAACTTCAGCTGTCTTGTGCTGACTGTATAATATCTTGACTTTTTCAAATCTTTCAAATTATGTTACTTTTCTAGACTGGAACAGGGGAGCCTCTTGGCCAAGCTGACTGGTGGAGCTTCCCTCTGGTGTTGAATTGATCACGCTCTGTTGACTGAACTTGTCCTAAATTCTCATGACCCAAATGAGAGCCCACCAGCAGGGCTGGATCAATGTATTCACATGGACATTTAAACAGACTTATCATGTCCAGCATTTTGTATAGTTGTTTTACCCAGAGGCAATAAACAGAGGGGTCTTCAGCTCCAAAGAAGAATCGCAAAAATATATAGGGCCTAAACAATTCTTGATTACAAATCATTCCACAATTCTGTCACACTTTAGCACTTCATATATACTCCCACAGTTAGTACATATGAACTCCACAGTTCAAACGAATATGTCCAATCCTCTCATATATGAATTGATATGCTACATATAAACAGGCCTCCCACTCAGACAAATAGTCTGTTAAATAAGAGTCAGTCAATGAGTCCCCTTTAGAGGGTCAGTGAAAGTGGGGTCAGATTTATGTAGTTTGACTGTATGAGCTACATACTAGAGAGTGACAGAGTCACAATGATTCAGTGGCACATTGCCCTCTACCTGCACCGAGTGGCAATATGACAAAGGCCTGCGTTTCTTTACTGATCTGTCAGAGGATAGTACAAAGTACAGCTTTTTATGTACCACTGCACAAAAAAATCCACATTAGCCAATCATTCAGTTAGGGTAAGTTAATTAATTGCAATTTGTAATTTCATTAGAGAATTTTGTTAGTAGTAATGTGCCAATGCAATTATTAATCAATGCATTGCTTTTTTTATTCTCATAATACTACATTGATTTTTAAAGCCGTAATATACATTAAAGGTCATACTGTGCACAATTCATCACTGCATGCTTTTCCAAAGAATTTGCCTTTATAAACTAAACCTAAAATTCGTTTACTCACCCTCATGTGAGTAACCAGACTCACCACAAACCCATAAGACTTTCGATCATCTCTGAAAACACTTCATTCATCCCAAACTTTGGCACTTCAAAAAGTTCAAAAGACATTGTAGAAATAACAAAGCGGTTTAAGTCTTCTCTAGATTACTTTACATGTATGATAAACAGATTTGATTTAACACTTTTCACAAAATAAAAATACTGATCAGTGTTCATACATAAAACATATCAAATATGGAAAATGGAATCATAACCATATTTGTTTGATGTGCAAGGAAACAATTTCATTGGTTCTCACGAAAGGCCAAATATGGACACTGGTTTTTGCAAATAAAAGCCTAAATTAAATTGGTTAAGCAAATAAAATGATCATGTCTCCATCAAGACTCCACTTGTGCCTCAGTAAACTCTTAATTTGCTGTTTATTAGTAGTTAGTAAGGTAGTTGTAAACTAAGTTCAGGTTTTGGGTAGGATTAGAGATATGCGCTTTATAAGTACTAATAAAGGGTGAGTAAACGATGGCTGAATTTTAAATTTTTGAGTGAATGGGTGCATTTCAACAGCAGCGCTTCCAATAATCCCAACAGAGGGCCAGGCCATGATTTCCCTCAGCTGACCTGCATTCAGTCCCATCACCATCGAGGGGAGCCCCAGGCTCATGCGAACACCCTGGCCCTGTCTGCTTGTTCTCAAAACCTGAAGGCATAAAATCAGCCCATCTGACGCCGAAGCACTGATATCAGGCAGGCGAGAGCCTCCAGCAAGGCCTGAAGAGGCACTGAGACCAGTAGCGATGTCACTTCCTTTCTTGTTCTCTCTCACTCCACTGCATTCGATAACTAAATCTTGGTTTCAAACAACTCATTATCCCTAATGCAGTTTCTCCCTCTTCCTCACTGTCTGTTTTCCTCCCTCGTTCTTATTCTCGCTCCGGGCGTGATTGCGGTCCCTGTTGGATCAGATGAGAAACCCGGAGTGTAATCACACCCAGAGGTCCGTCACGCTAAGAATCCTCACTGTTCGTCATACAGTACCTCACTCCAATCGACATCAACACCCCCCAATCACCACCTCCTTTGGGTGCCTGGCAACCGGCTCCCATGGCAACCACTCCTACAAGGGGTGTATTGGGTGAGTTCCAATGCCTGATGGAAGGAGGAGGCTATGGGAGAAAGAAGCGCGGAAATGAAGTGCTTTTGCAAATGCGTTTTGAATAATTGTTGTCTTGACACTACTTCCTGGCACACGCTGGGGAAACTTTAACTACTCGTAAGTATGAGGAGAAGGTTGAACGTACCTAACCTAATGCTAATATTTATACAAAGAATCTCTTTGCCAATTGGGAGACTGGGAGTGTTTTTGAAAAATCTGTTTTACTGAGAGCAGGACGTCCAATGGCTGATCTAGATTTTAGCAAATGAGGCCTACACAAAAGTGTGAAAAATCCCTCAAAACAGTGGAAATTATTAGAAAACTAAACTGAAGAAAATCTGCATGAGTATTATGGAGTTTATTCTTCGTTATTCTGGTTACTAAATAAGAGTGGAGTAGTTTAAAATTAATATAAATAACAATTTGCAAGCCAATTTGCTTCCATAATAGGAGATATTCAACAAGAAAAAAAAAGTATGGCACAACTTTATTCATCAGTGAGGGATCAGGTCATAAAAAGTGGATCTAAAAACATTAACTTAATTTTAAATCACTTTTAAGAAAACATGACTAGTAATTTTGCTTCTGAAGTAAAGCTTTGCTTCTCAAATATCTTGATTTAGGAATGTTCTATCTATCTATCTATCTAGTTAGTTAGTATGTACAAGTTATTATTTATTTTTTTGACAAAGCTGTATACATTTAGGAACTGGCGGGACTGGAAGAGAAATATAGCACTTCTGTTAAATTTACAATATTTATCAGCCAATAATCTTAAAATAGTTAAATACTGTCCAATTAATCAGTCTGTCTCGTGTATCACTCCATCAATAGTTGAAAGTTAAATGTCAACAATGTTCAACATACTAACACTTTGTTTTTCTTCAGTTCACCCCGACAAAAAGGCTACATTTCCAATTTAAATTAAACGCTGCTGGGTCCACGGTTCACAGTATGCTCAAGACCGAAAATAAATAGACCACAGTGGGAAAGCAAGAAAAAGGCTAGTGACTGACAAATGTCAGCATGACAGGACCTCCAAACATATCTGGAGTCCATTTACTGAATAAACACAAAGGGTTTTTTAAGATTAATAGCCACAATTATCAGAGTGCAGACGAACTGTGAGATGACTCAAGCATGTTATATGGAGGTTTCCGCCACGCTGGTAAGAGTGAGTCAGGAATAATGAGTGGAAAGGAGGACAGGCCCACAGATGGCCCACAGCAGTGCTGGGACATGCCACATGGCTCCTCCTTGACAGCTAGTGCCATCCAACACAGGGAGCAGAAGTGGACAACTTTGTTATGCTAATGAGGTGGGACAGCTGTGTGGGGTCATGGGGCGAACCTAGAACGTCACTGCACGAGCGGTACTGAAAAAACCCTGATGAACCCGTCATCACAGAAGAACCTAGTTCCTGTAAGTGCCTCACACTTGAATGGTTGCAGAGAAGATTAAATAATTTAGGAATGCACGATGTTTAAATAACCATTTTGGTTACCGGTCGATATTACAGCCATTTTTCATTTATTGGTATTGGCTAATACTGAATATTTATTTTGTATGATAATTTCCCCTATTTTTATATTAAGATCACATAATGCTCACTTAAAGTTAATCTGTATAAAAAAAATATAGAATTTAATAATGCTGTTAAGTAATGTTAGTCAAATCTCAAAATGTATTTCCATTATTTATAATGTAATACTCTTAATTTTGTGAGACCTTAGTTCACTTTTGAGCAAATTAATTACTTTAGTTTTATTTATTTTTTTTATTTAATTGGTATAAATAATATAGAATTTGTAATCTTGGCCTCTTATAAGTTACCTTTTCATTTCATTTTTAATTTTAATCAAAACTGATCATTAAAAACACAATGGCAATGTTAAATCTTCTTCAAATCTCAAAACGAGTTTCCATTTTCATCCACAAGTTTATAATATTTTGAAATGTACTTTTAGCATTTAATTTTGGTTTTCATTTAAGTTTTTATATTTTTTAAGCTATTTTGATAAAAATAGTGTTTGTTGCTTAATTTTTAAGCTAGTTTTTACGGGACGCCTACGTTGACTATACTATATTACAATCAAATTGAATCTAATCTTGACAAACTATATATCGTTGGAAAGGTCTAAGACTCCCAAATTTATATTATACCAATATTTTTTGTTAAAAATTATGTAGGAAAAGTAATAGATCAATTTATGACAAGAGTGCATGCTCAGAAATCTACATTACAAAAGGAGTTTTGACCTTTGTTTAAAAAAAAGACTTCCTCGTTGCCTTTTTCTCTATCACTTTTAAGAAATCATCAGAAGTTATATATCACTTGAAAACACAAAATCTCAAAATTCATCCTTTAAAACCCATTTTAAAATCAGACATTGCATTACCATGTAAATGGCACATCAAAATCATGTTACAAAATGTTTTCATTCATGAATTATAAAAATTTAGGTTTGTATCATGCACATTCAAGTCTATCTTCAAAAACGTGAGTGACATTTAACAGGTTAAAGGCACAATAACACTTTTAAATGTAATCTTTATAAAATGTCTTAATTTCTTACGGTGCATTATAAGGTTATGATGCCAAAATGTACTTGTAGCATTTAAAATTATAAATTTTAGTTTTATCATTTAGATAAAAAAAAAAGTAAATAATTTATCAGTTATTGGCCATTAAACATTAAAAATAAAGTTACTGGCATATCAGTATTGGCTAGAATTTTGCTGCCCTACCTACTTTCGATGACAGCCATGTCGTTTTTTCCTTTTATCTTGAAATACGTCATGAATGACGTCTGTGCTGCAGTTCCATTTCTTGAGTGACAGCAATGCCATATGTGCACTTACTTGACCCTGTTGTGATACACAACCAAGCAGAGGAAAAACATTCTTTCTTTTCTTCCTCTTCTTTTTTTAAGGAGTATCAAAAATGCATGCCAGTCACTTTGGATTCAGCATGTACTGTTTGTTGTTGTCTGCACTGAGGAGAAGGCCAGGCTACAAAACCATCTCAAAATAACCCTTCTAAATCGAAAACATTCCAGAAATCCCACTGAAACCTTCTATGGCCTTCAATACTCCAGAATAAGAGGTAACAGATGACTGTTATTTGTGGACTAGACTCATTGTGTTTTAGCTATAGTGTGCACGCTTTACCCAGAGTACTGGATAACCTTCACTAGGCAGTTACAATGTATTGATTCAAACTAAAAGACAAGAATAGCGCAGCAGACAGAATGAAGTTAGCGTTCCATGCTAGTATGAAATGGCTAGTATGTTATCTCCACCTCTCAACCAGTCAGTGGAAGTCATTTAAGCCATGGAAGCCCACCTAACCGTGAGTGTTTTGTCTGGATGTTAGGAAACAAAACCTTGTGAGAGAAAAGGGGGCCTCTGACTTAACAAAAACTCATTCGAGGTGCTTCCTGTAAACTTTCCCCACTTGATTAAAAGCATGAATGGAGTTGGTAGCCACTGACTTCCATATTACAAAATATTTAAAAAAGTACTATGGAAGTTAATGGCTTCCTTCAAATTTTTGGTTGCCCACATTCTTAAAAATATATCCTGTGTTCAGCTGAAGAAAAAAATTCATAAAGGTTTGGAACAACATGAGGGCAAGTAAATGATGCATTTCAATTTTTGGCTGAATTATTCATTTAAGGTTGAGCGGAGAGTTTAGTTCATGGTTAGTAAGCTTGTAATTATGCATAATTCACTGTTTTTATTATTATAGTAAATAGTAACAATTAAAATGTAAAACAATATATATATTATTTTGTTTTACATTTTAATTATTTTGTTTTACAATTAAAATGTAAAACAAAATTATATATATATATATATATATATATATATATATATATATATATATATATATATATATATATATGAAGAGTTGTGACATCTGAAATTTGTTTTCACATTTTTTAAAGACAAATTCAGATGACACTTGGAGGCTTCATGAACTCTTCATATATATCATCACCACATAATTTACTGAATAACATTAGATTTAATTAATGTACATTATAATGTAACATCTAAATACAAGTGTAGCATTTACAATGACTTTTTAATCTCGGCCACTTATAAATTACCTTTTAATTTCATTTTAATTTTTTATCAAAACTAATTAAAACACAATAACTGTTAAATGCGATCTTCTTCAAATCTCAGAATGAATTTCCATTAACATTATAAATACGTGAGGCTTTTTTTTATTACATTTGAAAAATCACCCATTTAACAGTTATTGTACATAATATGACAACAATTATCATCTTATCAGCCATTATTGAAATGGCCAAAGGTTATGGCAGTAACAAATTTTGTTTTGCAAAGTTTGCTGCTTCAGTATTTGAAGATTAATTTCTACGTTTCTATGGTATAATGAAAAGCAATGATAATCATATCATAAGCTTTAAAGGCTTTTATTGGCAAAAGAATATAATGAGTCAATGTTAACAGTCTTCATAATCTATGAAATTTATTCTGGCATGCTGGATATTAGCTTCTGGGCCAAGTCTTGACTGATGGCGAGCCATTCTTGCCTTATTAGTTCTCGGAGTTGATAACAATTAGTGTGCTTCTGCTTGTCCACGCGCCTTTTGAGGACTGACCAGAGTTTCTCTACTATGGGATTGAGATCTGGGGAGTTGCTTGGCCATGGATCCAAAATTTCAATGTAATGATCTTCGAGCCACTTCTTTATCACTCTTGCTTTGTGACTTGATGCTCCATCATGCTGGAAAATGCAAGGATCATCACCAAATTGCTCATGGACTGTTAGAAGAAGTCGCTCTTGCAGGATGTTTTGATATCATCCTTTATTCATGGTAGTGTTTTGGGGCAGAATTATAAAAGAGCCCACTCCCTTGCTTGAAAAAAGCAACCACACACATGGATGGTCTCAGGATACTTCACTGTCACATCACAGGACTCATGGTAGCATGAGTCCTGTCGGAAGAGAGAAAATAACTTTGCACCAGTCTTTTGCTGTCCAATCCTTATACTTCCTGAAGAATATCAGTCTGTCCATGACATTTTTCTTGGAAAGAAGTGGCTTCTTTGCTGCTCTTCTTGACACCATGAGGTCGTTGTCCAAAAGTTTTGGCCTCACTGTGCGTGCAGATTCTTTCACACCACCCTCCTGCCATTCCTGAGCAAGCTCTGCACTGGAGGTGACATGATTCAATAGCGGAGATGGTACTGGCACTTGCTGGACACTCTGGGACATCCTGAAGTCAGATGGTACTGGCACTTGCTAGACACTCTGGGACATCCTGAAGACTTCTTCACTGCAGTCGAACCTCCTTTCTTGATGATCAGGTAGATGGTTCTTTCAGGTGCAATATTCTTTGAAGCAATTTCCCTGCATGTAAGGCCATTTTGATGCAAAGCAATGATGGCTGCATGTGTTTCTTTGGAGGTAACCATTACTAACAAGAACAGAATGATTGGAAGTGCTTCTTCCCTCCTTTTATAGCAGTCAGTCTGCTCTTATAATCTAATTATTATGACAGTGATTTTACCTGACTAGTGCTCATTCACACTTTCACATGTGCTACTGATATGATAAGTCAATTAATGTTAGCTGGTCATTTTGTGTCAGGGTTTTTTTTTTTTTTTGTGTGTGAAAAGTTAATTTTTTTGGCCAATGAAGCTTTTAGCAATTATTTCAAATGCATCTGATCGCTCTACGCGATAATCTAGAAACAATGTAAATGAACACCACAACAGCTCAAGCAGAAAACTGTGCAAAACACAAAATTTTGGCCACGACTGTTCAATATTCATAGCAGAGACATATGGGTTATTTTAAGGTGGCTTTGTTACAAAGTAATTACAGAAATAAGTACTAAGTAATCATAAATAACTGCATGTGCTTGTACTATAAGTTTAGGGGTTAGCATTAGCGTTATTACTACAGGAAGTAAAATAAAGTGTTACGGACATATGTGAGATTTTATATGAAACATATGTAAGCTCTCCATATATGAGATCCGGCACATTCATGCTGGATTCTTCTAGGTCTAGGTTTTTACAAACTTTACCCAGAAGGGACAGACTAGGAAAACTGTATGAGATATAAAATGTGTGTCCCAACCAAGACGAGGGTCTGAAGAGGCTGGACGGGTGGGCATACAGGGATTAAAAGCACAGATCACAGATGGCCACCGCATCTCATCTTTCAGTGGGCCCCAGCAAATAATTGGCAGAGGTATGCTGTGCGGCCTTTGTCAGCACGTGCGTCTGACAAACACGGGCGTGTGTCGGGAACAATGGCTGTCCAACAAAAGGACAGGGGCCGGCTTCCCTACCCCTCACTACAAATGCTGTGAATTGCAAGGCACGCGCGAACTGGAACAATAGGGAATGGGACGGGTACTGGGTGGCATCAAGCCGACACAAGGCCCGCCCTCAAGGTATCAGGCCAAAAAGCTTCAGCATCAGCATTAGCATCAGACCCCGCTCTGCCAGCCTTAAAAATGGTGTTGCAGTTTTGCAAAAGCACATGTGCATACGAGTTGTGAATGCATATGGAAGCGGAGGTTAATTCAGTGGAAGGGAGGTCATGCCAAAAGAAAGGGACATAAAAAGATCCTAACAGCTGGGACAGATCTACAGGGATACAATTGAGTCGGAGTGGGGGAGGAGGAGTGGCAGAAGAGAAATGGGACAGGAAAAAAAAAGATGGGTAGACGGGCCACCTTTCTAGAAGGCTGACAGGGGTCCTTTGTTACGGCAGCTGGTTGAGGGAGGTCAGACCAGCTGTGCTTCCACTGACCCCCCTCCCCCCATCCCGCTCCGCTCCCTGACCAAACACAGCCAGCTGTATAGGGGAGGAGTTAGGGGTTTTCAACGAGTTTGGGGGAGGGTGTCCATACAGTGTCCAAATCTTAGGACCCTACATGACTCACATCCAGTGTTTTACACTAAATGGCTCAGGACCCTAAATCATTCAGACTCTAAAGTAGTAGTAGATAGTGACAAGCCAATATATCATTGTGAGAAATTGAGCACTGGTAAAGGTGTTTAATTGGCCGAATAACAGAGGTGATAATTTCCCCTATCTTCATGTTACTGCTACATAACCAGTATAGTAGGCACATATCCTTATTACCATCTGCCATTTAAAGAAAAGTTATTGGTGGCCATATAGTCAACCCAACTCTTAACAACCTGAACACTAAAAAAAAAAAAAAAAAAAAAAAATGTTCACTAGACACTATTATGAGAGAAAACACGTATGATTTATGGTGGTCTATGGTGTGTAAAAGACTCTTATACTATGCATTGCCCCCCTCTAAGACCATCTGCTTTAAATCCATAATGCATGTCACTGTATTATTGTAGCATTAAAAGCTTTTAAAACATTTATAAAGTGAAACCATTGATCCCAGTATCTATGTACAAGCAGTCTGCTCGTAAACTCATGTTTGCAAAGGATGTGCATTTTCAGGAAAGGCTTGGCTCTATTGATAGACACATTTCACTTAACCATCTAAAGTCTGTCTTCTTATGGTCTATAAGAACACCATAATGGAAGCTAAAGTGGTCATAGGCAGAGCAGGAAGACATTGTAGAGGTCCTGTAACACTGCAGTGAACCATATTCACTATATTATTCAAAAACAGTTCCAGTAGAGCTCTTGTTACACTACATCATGTTTCCAGACTTCTGCAATGACAGCCTGCAGGGACCATTTCACAATGGATATATTTGCAAGAACAATCTGCACTGTGGACTGCTAATGAGTACTTGAGCTTGAGGTGCACTCATGATATGAACTAACCAAAAAGACCCTGTTAAGAATATTTATATTTTAGACCTTGAATTTGAGATCTGTCTTTGAAAATGTTAACTTGAAATGGTACTCAAGACTCTTGGTACTATAAAAGAAGTGTAAAATGCACAAAGAAACAAATTCAGTGGAGACTTCAATTACATCAAAAAGAAATGTTTAACCACTAAAATCTCCAATGGTAAATGACTTTAAACTGAAAGAACCATTTTCATGATCTAACTACAACATATAAGGCACAAGCTTAAACTACAACACTGGCAAATAAATAAGCAAATAATAAGTCTTAAACGTGTATGAAACATACACAGTGCTTCACTTAGCATTACACAACATTACATTGGATTGCACAACTATATGGAGAAACACACACACACACACACACACACACACACATATATATATATATATATATATATATATATATATATATATATATATATATATATATATATATATATATATATATTTAGATAAATAAAGATAAGACTACATAATAACAATACAATGTGTTATTTACCCTTACACTGGATCCTACAAAAGTAGGCTGCTAGCATACAGGCTAATAGATGCTAAAAACAATATACAGACCATATAAATAGCATTTTTAAACTTCATAAACAAAAACCATACCAAAGCTTGGATGAAATGTCAACATCTTTAACTTGCAAGGACACACATATACAGATTTGCTGTAAGACACTGTAGTATTCACATCTTCTTTCCAACTTAAAATAGATCAAATGTAAAATCATTCCCACTCATCTTGGCCAGATTCACCATTATCCTCACTGAAGAACTAGCTCAGCATTCTGTCTATCATCTGCCTGTTTCAAACACACAGGTGAGTGTGTTTCATTGTACAGCATGCAAAGCATATTTTGTATATTCTAAATAGACTGCTGAAGGGGGAAAAAAACAGCTTAAACCAGCCTAAGCTAGAACACTAGACTTATGAAATACTTATCCATAATGCATATGGACCTATTGTATTTAACAAAGAGCTTGTGAACTGTACTTGTTACTTTTCTAAATAACAGGCTAGTAGTAATAACTAACTGGTGAGAAGGGTCTGGACATTTACCTTGACAATTCAGCATCTTTTTACAATGCTGGACACACATTTCAGCTCCAAGATCACACATATTTCATATACTTCTAATCTGACTAATGGGTGCACTGCACTCATAGGCAGGTTTTCTTGTTTAGACAATTCTTTGTGGAATTAAATATGTTTATTTTCCAGCCTCACTCAAGCCGATGAAAAAGTGAAAGTGATTGAGCCCACTACACCAAGATAGCGAGCAAGTGCTGCAATAATAGATGAGATGGGCTCCACACAGGCAGTATTGATCGAGGGCAGGAGGCTAAACAGAAAACGGGATAGAAAGAAGTGATTTAGCATACGGTGAAAGAAAAGAAAAAAAAATCCAACCTTCTCTGGGTAATACAAGGGTTTCATGATACTAGTGTCCATCTTGGCTACTGCAAAACATAGTATTTTTCTGCTATTTATTTTGTAATGTAGATATTCTATTTAATTTTTGGACATCTTCGCAACTTCGCTGTCACACTTCACTGTCTGGCTTTGACAACAAAATTCTTCCCTGAGACGTTTATACAAACTTTGTTTACATAAAATCTAACTTTCCATAAACTCCTTGCTGACACTTTAGTCAGTGGTTGGTGGGAATGGTATTGGTGACACATGAAAGGATATTAAAATTGGTGAAAAAGAGAACAGCCACAAAAAAATACAACATCCGTCATGCGTGGTCTGATCTCAAGTGGTCAGACGAGACAGATCTCCATTTATCACGATGGCCACTTGAATCAGCTGTGATCAATGGATGGGTCTCTGATTTTGATACCAGTGTGCTGCTACACATCGATAAACTAGAAGCATCCCTGCTCCACGGAGCACCATTCTCCCTTTTAATTTCGTTTTTGGGCTGAAATACACCATAAAACAAATTGAAAATGTCTGTGTAGTTATTTGTTTCCTCCAACTCTTCCTCCTCCATCTGATTCCAGCGGGATCCTCGGTTATAGATGAGAGGTTCTACAACATCTGTTCAACAGCTGAAGGCTTCTGACAGATGTTTGGAAAGGAGGATTGGAAACGGGGGAATGTCAGGGTAGGCAAAGAAGGAAAAGCTTCCACGCCCTTCATCATTTGTCTATGTTAGCATTAGGCATGAGTCACAGCAATTACATTGAAGGGCTGGAGCTGCACAAACCATGGCCACCCCAGTGACAGGCATGTGATACTTTTAACCTTTAGATGAGTTTTTGTGGAACGTTTAAAGAAAAATCTTGAAGAAAAATGTCTTGACAATCAGGGTGCAAGCCGACTTTTGCTGTGAGCTTGGTTGCTTAAAACAATACTTTTCTATTCAAGCTGAATGCACAGAGAAATTCACTGTGTAAGATTCTAATGTCTTAATTATTTCCAAAGTGTAAAAAAAAACCTCAACTTTCAGCATTGCTATGACAAAAGCAACATTGACTCAAACAGTTATGTGAGTTTGGGGAGTGACTATCAGTTTGTCCAAGCAATAAAGGACAAGGAATGTGTTTGATCTCATTTAAACCCCAAAGAAAATCCTTAACAAGCTAAATTACTAGTTTAATGTAGTCATTGACTAGTTAACCTGCTAGCTTAAAGGAATAGTTCACCACAAAAAATGAAAGTTTTTTTACAAACACATGCACAAGGTGATAACTCATGGACTGGAGTGGTGTGGATTATTGTGGTGTTTTATCAGCTGTTGGAACTGCCTCTCATTAAAGTGACGTAATGCTAAATTTATCCGAATTTGTTTCAATTAATAAACAAACTCCTCTACATTTTGGAGTACACTTTCAGCACATTTTAGAAAGATACAATTTAGAAAGCAGACAATTCAATGTATGAAGCAGAAAATCCCTGTATTAGTTTTTGTCAAGTCATATTTATATCGCCTTAAGCAATATCATGAGTGAGGGTGCTTTTTTTCCAAATATCAGCACGATTACAAATGTTTACACTTTAATTCAGTTAAATATATTTTTAACTGAATATTGTTGTGCACACCAGAACTGTTGTGGGTCTCTGAGCAACATTCAGCGGTGTTTTGTTACTGAATGAATGTTTTTTAACCAACTGGGTGAGTCAATGATTCAATAAGTCATTAATAACGAGTCCGACTTTTGATTAGACATAACAAACAGCTACAAATGTCCATTCAGTCCACAGCTGACATTGGAAGTTAGGATTAGCATTGTATCCACTATACAATTTTTAACACTTTGCACAAACAGCTAAGCAAACTTGAATTGTATACTGACAATCTTCCAAAAAAAGTGACAAACTGATACTATTCCAAAAAAGAGTTTATAATGGTTTCTGTGCCCCTGGTGTTTAAGGTACTTCATGGAAACAGAATTTTGGGTTTCCATTCGGTGCCATTAATGGTGCACAAATTACACACTGCTGCTTTAAGTGAATGAAACATCTTCAAAAAAATAATCTCTTTTAAATAAATTCTGAATCTGATTATCTAAGAGTTGAGTTAACAGCATGAATCTGTACTGCAGGGTGTGAAATATGCTTTGCATACCTTCATATAGTACTATCTTTGTTGCATTGCTTTTAGATGTTCTGGATAAAACTAAAGGCTAACTGACAGCAAAAAAAAAAAAAGAAAAAAAAATCTTGCTGTTTAATATTTGGATGCTAAAAAGAAAAGGAGATTCGGCTTCATATATGAAGAGAGCCTCACCACTGCAATCAGTAGGGAATTTCATTTCATTTCGTAATTACGGTGTCTCTGACTTTGAAGTTGTGCCACACAGGGGAGCTCTCTGAGGCACAACTAGAGAGACGCTACTATGTTTATCCATCCTCTGTTTCTCTATCCCTGTTGCTCTCGCCCTCTAACTCTCACTTTTTCCCTTACGTAAACACAAGACTGTTGCAGATGCTTTACAAGAGCTCATGCTCTGTGTGTGAGTATACAGTGTGTAAAGCATCTGCAGCAGTTCTGTTCATGACTGAAACAAGCTGCTCTATTCTTACCGTGTTCAGCCCCACCTCCTTCTGTCATGCAGTTTAATTCTATCTGACTGAGTTTGTCATCGTCAATTACTCATAACAGTGTAAAGAAGTTATCTACAAATAAATGGTGATGAAGGTGCCATAGTGTTTAGGGTCAACATGGAACTTTCCTTACCTTCAACAAGTGAACTTAAAAGATGAAATGGAGTCTACAAGTCTAGAGTACATTTTAAACTCCTTAACTTTTGGATCCTAGACAGATTCCTTTGCTGAATCCGGACACATTGCCAAGAATCACCATATTACCCATTATGAGCACTAGGAAGAGAAAGAGCTGTTTCACTCTGTCACTTGAGATCTCACTGTAATGTGTGGTCATACATAATGTAAAGTCGTGTAATAGTGGATGTGTTATGATATTTTTAATGCAGAGGAAAAAGGTCTACAAGCAAGCGTTCAAACGTGTGCATGGCATGTAAAAGCCAACCTTCGAAATTAAGCTAAACTACTCTGATTCCACTGCTGAATGCCATGCACACTTTGAAGTGATTACTTTGAATGACTCCAGGATTTTCCACACAAATGTAAAGGAAACTGGAAGAGTAATTTTTTCCAAAGTTATGCCTGTTAAGACTTTTTTGTTCTTTTTCTGGCAAACGCATACCATGGCATTTTATTATATAGAGAACGATATTACATATTCATAGCTGATCATTTCATTTGAACACATTATGAAAGCGAGGTAATGAGATAAGCCTCAAGCCTTGTCAAATATGAGACCTGACAGTAAGTAAACTAAATCACAAAGACACAACTGGCCCATTGCAACTGAAAAATGGCTCAGCAAAAAATGGAAATGGCTTTTACGAGCAACCGCTCTCCATATATGGCGTAGAATTGTAGTCCATTGTTTAAAAGTCACACCCTTGTTATTACAAAAGAAATTACATCCTTCTCCAGTGCCACAGCTTAGCTGGCAGCCATCTGATTGCCCTTTGCCCCTACGCTATTGTGGTTTCAGCTGCTGTGTCCTCTTGTTCTTATCCATCTGGATAACAATGGGGCGCACACTTACACCACAGACCAGCAGAACAGACGGTACCCACTCTGGGAAGTTAAAAAACCCCATTCAGCTGTTATGGATGTCCAATACCGACAGTCAGTGTGACAGGTGATTAAATAGTGCAGCTCAGAGAAGTTGCTTACAGAGGTGCTTAGGTTTTGTTTTTGTTTTTTTATGTGAATTACATTCAAATCAGCCCCAAAAGACTTGGCCCCTCGGGGGATGAAAAGGAAAACAAATTCATAATCTTGGACAATTTTTTTTTTTCCTCTAGCAAGCCCATATGCTTGAATTTGGGTTTATAAGCACAGATACATAACCAAAGGACAGTAGATAGTAATTTAATGGTCAGATCAGATCATGTAAAAAGTTCCAAGAGATGAAAATATGTTTAAGTTTAACTGCTACCTTAAATTTTGAGAAAAAATCAAATCAACTGGGAAACTTTCAACCACTTTGATTTTAATTAGTACTGATGTAGACGGAGTAGAAATGGCAGAACATCAGTGTAATAAGTTAAATGGATATAAATAAAATCATTATGATGAAAACGCAGACGTCTTGGTTTATTCCGGGCAAAACACACTTAGACTTCAAAGATTTAAAGATATTGTTAATCCAAATGTGACAATTTTCACCATTATTCCGTATGTCTTTCTTTTTCTTTTCAAGGTCTTTTGTAAAACCTCTCTCTCTTAAAAGTCAGTGAGGTGCAGTTTGGACCATTATTAACTTTGATTGTATGGACCTTGTTTCTGTTTCAAATATTTTTTTACCTATAAAGCTGATTCTACAAAATACAAATTCTAGCCATAATTTAATTCTACCATCATAATTTTAACAATCCATTTATGACTGCAGCTAAAGGGAAACATATCTCACCTAATTTATTTCTTTTCACTCTGTGCTCATCATAATGTTGGTGATATTGACACATACAAAGCATCTGTACACTGCAGTCCTGTACTCATACCATATTTCACTGAGGGCTCGGACAAATTCCTCAGAGAGTAAGGCCTAGCCATTATGGATCAATAAGTGTCATCTAATTATTGATGAGAGGCTATTTGTAAAGCGTTCTCTAATAAAAACACAATATCACTCCCATAGTATTACATAATTTTACACTAGATGACTTTTACATAGCCTAAGCATATTTCTTATTGGTGGTGTTTTATGATGCTGAGTGTTTAGAAACATCTGGACTCAAACGCACTCACATTCTTGTATATGATGGAGTGGTTAATTATTTTTGCGCCCAATCATATTTCCATAACTCTAAGGGAATAACTCCATCAGTATTGTTTGTTGAACAAATACTTGCATGCTTTATCATAGATATGGACCTGAAGAAACCAGATATCTATAGATGTGCAACTCCAACCACTTCAGCTTTACTGTATGATATCCCAAGACTATAAATAATGCATGTTAAAATGAGAGCACTGATTGCCATTGGGACTTACCGAATAGAAGGATACTACAATGAGTGTCCGTGCCGCCTTTTGTGTAATCCACAGAATATTTTGGGGGAAAAAATTACTTCAGCTTACATCAGAATTTCTCGCCACAATGACGCTCGATTAGATGCACGTGGACGGAGGCGCTTCGGATGGTCGTAAATTTTGAAAACGGCCGTGAGAAATGGACGGATTTTGGATAATCTCTGCGTTTGTTATTCACTGAGCAGCAGCCACTGGCGCATAGACTGCGCTCCTCCCGCGGCTCCACCCGCTAGCTCCGCCCACCCGACGAGCCCATTGGCGCACACCGGCGTTTATGCAAATTTCCTCTTCCCGCTGATGTTCAAGAGTCTTAATGGGATACAATGTATCCAGACGCCAGGCATAAAATACCGTCATCTAGAGGCCAAAACACTTCTCTAAACGTTTACGTTTCTGTATCCCCCCCCCCAAAACTTTATTTTTTTTAACTGAGCGGGTGTTAATAGTTACTGCATTTTGGGTTGAGTGCTGTCTTACAACAATAACAAACAACAATTAATAAAATAATAAAAAAATATATAAACTATACATCTTCACTGAGCTCTAAAAAATAAATATACATTAAAATAATTTAATCATTATTAATGCATTTATATATATATATATATATATATATATATATATATATATATATATATATATATATATATATATATAAATTAATACAATCAACAATTTGAGTTTATAGTGGGGCCAATTTCAAAATAAATACCTTTTGCTGAATGAATGAATGAATGAATGAATGAATGAATGAAATGGGCAAGCAGAATATCTGGTTAAGACTTCGGTAACACTTTATTTTGATAGTCCACTTTAGAAATTCTACTAGCAGTAAGTAACTTTGCAACTACAAGTCAACTAGCAGTTAGTAGAGTATTAGTAGACTGTCTTTCTTTGTCAACTTATTGTCAACTAATACTAAGCCTAAACCTACCCCTAACACTAACCCTAAACCTACCCTAACAGTCTACTCTGAGAGTTAGTTGACATGTAGTTGCAAATTTCTGAGATTTAGTTGATATGTAGTCGACATGTAGTTACAAAGTTACTTACAGTCAGTAGAATGTCTAAAGTGGACTATCAAAATAAAGTGTAACCAAGACTTCCGATTCAACATTTGATATGGTTGTCGTTTTAATGTACTAAATATTGTAGAAATGTAATTTTCTGTAAAGTTGCTTTGTAACGACTTGTATCTTGAAAAGCGCTATACAAATAAACTTGAACTGAACTGGAAGTGGAAGTATAACATCCACTGTTAAATAAGTTGTCATACTTTTAATGATGAAAAGTGACATATTGCACACACATACTAACAATGACTTTCCTAACATGAAATAAATAGCAACATGATGTTAAACCAAACTGTCCCATCTAGAATTCTATTGTTACATTTATGGAATCCTGAAATGCATTCCTCTCCACTGCAGTAAATTTGTTAATGGTTAAATATTAATTTAAAAAGCTTGGCAATGATCATCATAACATAGATGTTTAAGCAAATTCTACAAACTCTACACACACTCAGAGCTTGTTGCTTGATAAACCAACAACGGAGAATATTCTGTTGTTGTATAAAGTTATAAACAAATGTAGGACATGTAGAATAGTATTATGGAACTTTTGAACTCTCCAGATTTATAAATAAACAACTCAGTCAGTCAGAAGTTAATCACATTACATACAGTTCTTGAATGCTTATCACATATAATAAAACATACAATAAATTCACTTTTATGATACAGACTCTACAAATCTAAACCTTGGTGCATCTTTTCTTACTTTGGTAGGCATTGTAAATGTCGAGGAACATATTTCGGCAGGGAATGCGTGCCTTCAGCTTGGAACAGATGAGGAATGAGCCAGCCATTTTGCGGTGCAGAGAGTAAGACTCCTCTGGAGGAGGAGTGAGACGGTGTCGAAGCATGACAGGGATCAGGCTCTGGATGCGCTGTGTGGTACTCTGAGTGCTGAAGTCAAACGCTTCAGGAGAAGCGAACGCTTCGCCGAGGATCATAACTGCCTCTACATGTGCATCCTCGAAGGCCTTAAGAGAGTGAGACAGTTTTGTTAAAGAGAACAGTTTAGAAGCTGCAGAGTGGTAAAGAAAGTAATAGCTTTGATCCTAGAGGGAAATAACAAGAATAAATGAGAAATGGATAGAAATTATGCAAGGCAGGGATACTAAAAATCATATAAAGCCACAAACCTTGGCTTCAAAACCAGTAAGGAAATTCAGATCTTTAGATTTCTGCAGAACAGTAGCCCTGTCTCCGACTGATGCTGCATGAACCACCTTTGAATGACAATTTGGACAAAATATGGTTACACATATTTTAAAGCAATTCACATAAAATGAAAGAGCAGATAATAATAATAATAATAATAATAATATTTTCCCTTATTTTAACCAGTAAGTTTGGCATTATCTTACAATGCCAGTTCTATTCAAATGCTTTAATTGACAAATGTTTCCCAAAAATTATCTGCAAAAAATAATAAAAGAAACCCATTGATAACAAATGTCTTCTTTTGAAAAACCCTTTTGACTGCTTCCCACTCCAGTCATACCAACAAAAGTGTTGAGTAAAAATCTGTACCTCTATGTAGTCATCTGTGAATGACTGTGGGTAGTCTCGGCAGGCTCCAAAGTCCAACAGAAATATCTGTTATAATGAAGAACACATTATTAAAGTTGTCCTCACTGTTTCAGTGGGGAAAACGGAAAGGCATATTCGCACCCAGATAACAAAGACATGCTATTAAGAAATTATGAAAGAAATGTAGTTAGCTATGGTCCAAACTAAAAACAAAAACAACAGTAAACCTTTCAATTCCTTAAAATATCTTTTTTATTTTAAGCAGTCATTACTGTAGTCTTTTGTGTCACATGATCCTTCAAAAATCTGAATGCTGATTTGCTGCTAAAGAAACATTTATTATTAACATTGAAAAATGTTTTACCACTTAATATTTTTATGGAAACTGCGATATATTTAACTCAATATTTTTTTTTAATGAATAGAAAGTTAAAAAGAACTGCATTTGGAACTGAATGTGTTCATATAAAACTAAAGATTTATAGATAAAACAGACATGTCCATTATGATTGTCGTAGTAGTTGCTCACCTTGTTCTGTTCACTATTATAGAAGAAGTTGGACCAGTTAGGGTCTGTCTGCATGAAGTGGAACTCAAACAACTCTCTCAAACACAACTGCAGGATGTTGAAACAGATCTACAGAATAAATATGAGTGAGAATTATTTCTCTTTTTCACAATAAAATAACACAAGATATCCAAATATCTCCAAAACTGAAGAAATATTACTGTAGGTCATTTACACAAAGTTAAGCTAACAAATGAGCAAAAAAGATATACACAAACAGTCTAACTTCTGGTACGAGTCTTTCTGTTCAGTATGCATGTGTATATCGAACAAATTGTTCAATTTTTTCAGGAAACTCACGACATATCACCATATACTAACACGTTCAGTTCTAAGGGACGTCATTAACACCTTGTAAACAAAACGTCACATAGCATTTAATTTACCTCAGGCAAGTCATCAGTGTCTTCAGCTGGTTATTAGCTAAAGAAAGTAAGTCTAGTGAAGAGCATTTTGCGAAATATTAGACTTTACTTCTTTATATTTACTTTACCTGTTAGTGATGTCTTCATTATTTAATATACGTTTAAATAAATATTTTGTGAAACAAGTTATGACTCTAAAAATAATTAAATTTCAACTACAATCATAAATTGCATAATATAGAAGTTAATTTTAAAACAATTTACATATCTGCATACATTTTTTTTTTTTTTTTTTTTTGAGTGTTATTATTGTTAAGAATAAATAGTATTTGAAGTAAAGTTTGGGCTCTGTTGTTAATTGTAACCTTACATTAATGTAAGCTGAGGTAGATTTTTATCCCTAAGAAATTTTTTATCATGATTATATTTGAATTTATTTAAAGGACAGACGAAAGAGCAATTTGTTCAGTAAATCTAAGGCTGGGAGATATGGCAAAAAATAATTATCGCAATAATCTTTTTTATATCAGTCGATATCAATAATTATCATGGTAAATGTCAAATTTTAATTTCTTTCAAGCTTAAAGTCAGATTTTTGCTCCAATGTTAAAGTTCAAACATCATATCGAACTCGTTTGAGGAAATTTATATCGTGACAATTATCGTTATCGCGATTTATCACCCAGCCCTAAGCAAACCACGGTTAAATTTCACAAAACAAAACAATTATTTATTTATTTTTTTTCATGTTTAGTATTTTTCCTCCGGCTGTACCAAAAAAACATACCGAACCGTGACATCAAAACCGAGGTATGTACCAAACCACCATGTTTCTGGACTGTTACAACCCTAACATAGCAAATTCATCAATACATCAAATAACGGCTTATAGTAAATATCTTACATTAGGTTAATCTAACACACCTCATTTCTAGTCTCCTGATTCAAATCAACACAGCGGTCCAGTGGAACTCCATGAACTAGTTCCATGGTGATCACACGACGACTCGACAGCTCGTCAAAAACCTCAGGGACCACGAATACTGGATCACTTTGAAGCAAATTCCTGTGAGAGTGAAAAGAAAGAAAGAAAGAAAAAAAAAAAAGTTCAACGTATAAGGATTTTTTGTAATATATTTTTAGCCAAAGCAGTGCAGATTAATAAAATAATGATTCTTTTCCTGGTATTTACACTACTTTTAGGGTTACAACAATATTTTAAAATTAAATGAATGTTTTTATTCAGAAAGCACATAAAAATTTATCAAAAGTGATGTTAAAGACATTAATAATAATATAATGTTACATTTTTTTTTTTTTTTTATATTTCAAATATATGCAGTTCTTTTGAATGTTCCATTCATCAATTTTTTTTTAACTAATAATAAATATTTCTTAAGCAGAAAATCAGCAATATGATGATTTCGGAAGGATCATGTGACACTGAATAGTAATGGAGTAATGGCTGCTGAAGCTTTATCATCACACATACATTTGAAACTATATTAACCAGTTATTTAAATTGTTCACTATATTACTGCTTTTACAGTATTTTTGATCAATTAAATGACTTGGTGAGCATCAGAACTTAATTTCAAAGACACCACACTTTTTAACATTAGTGTAGCTAAAAAAAGTATGAAATTGCAGTTCATTCAAACACAATCCTAACTGGGAATACCTAAATCGCTTTGCACACTCTGCCTCTCTCTTGTAGTCACACTCCCATGCCAGCTCCCTCTGCAGAACTTCAAGACTACTGTCAGCAAATAGACCTGGTAAAGTAAATCACCAGTTACTGACATCACACAACGTGACTCAATATGGATATACAGTTTGTGCTTTTTGAACTGAGTATATGGCATATGAATCATATGCTAGCGCTCACCATCAGGCAACACAACACTCATCTTCAGAACAGACATGAGGTTGTTGATGTCACTACGAATGCTCTCAGCAACACCAGGGTACTGCAGTATATGAGAGACAATTAGTTAAAAAAATAACATATCACATATAACATCAACATCCGCTGCAAAACCTTAGATCGCTCTGAAAAAAAAATGAAAATTTCAGTCCAACACCTGGATCTTCATAGCAATTTCCCTCCCATCAGGCAAGACTCCATGATGCACTTGACCAATGGAGGCAGCAGCAAAGGGTTTTTCCTCAAATGATGAGAGTTTCTCCTTCCATCCAGATCCTAACTCCTCCTCGAGCACTTTCTATACATGGGGTTTCAACACAGACATCAGTTGCGGAGATATCACAAAGTGATAGCTGCAAAAACATCTGATAGAAGTCAGTTAGAAAGCACTATAAGGGGGTTTGAAGCAACTCTAACTATTGTTATGAGAGTCTTGTCTACTCAGGAGCTCAATCAATCAGCTGTATAAAGCACAATGACACTCCCTTGTGGTTTAAAAAAAAAAAAAAAAAGCCCATCTATAAAACTGCTGTCACGGTTAACTTACAACTAACACTACTAAAAAATAAAGCTGAAATATTCGAAAATCTAAATATTAAATACAATTTAAACCAAAATAAATAAATAAACTAAAATAAGTTACTAATAATAATTCAAATATAGCTAAATAGAAATATATAAAAAATGACTAAACCAAACAATATATAACTAAATTCAAAATAAATATTATAGTAGTACATAAATATTGCTAAAATAATTTTTTGATTAATATTGAAATGGCTTGTTAGTAAAAAAAATTAACTTTTCATCAAGATATCAAGGCAATTTTTAATAGTCATGTGGTTAATGTTTCACAAGATCATAGAAAACACAATAACTCACATGCATTTGCCAGGCTGGCATGAAGTCTGCACTCTGTCGAACCCTCTCAAATATTTTCTGCAGTTGTGGGTTAATGAAGCTATTATCTATTGAGGACATACAAAAATAAAATAAAACGTTTAATAAAAATCAAAGGATATTTTCCTGATCATCACAAATTACAGCATCTAACCTTTTGCGCTTTTGAAATGCTCTAAACAGTATTTTGTTTCAGAAAGCGTTTCAAGCTGGATCTCTTAAAAGGGGAATATTTAGCATCATTATTAAAATTAACAAATGGTGGCACTTGGTACCAAAGTATTCACAATAAAATTCAACTTTGTACCCTGAATGCTTAGCATCTGTCCAATCTTGAGGGCCGCTCCTCTAACCTTACACAGTGTGTTCACTATTCTCTCTGCATTGGCCTCTGACAGGAGGGGAGAGTCTAAAAGAGCCCCCATATCTGAAAGAGAAAGACACCAGAAATTTAACCCAATAACCCAATCCAAACAATTCTGAAAAACTTTTCTAGGGGTGTCAACACACATTTAAGCAAGCTAGCACAAATAACCTGAGCGTTTCCCTCCAAAAGACTGCTTTGCCACCTCAGCAATAGCACCGATGCCAAGTCCAACAGCTAATCCTATGAAAAAAAGCAGCAGCGTTAATATGGTTACAATAGGTACAATGAATGCCTCATTAAGTGTTAGTCACATATGGTATACATATATTGTATATTACAAACAGTCAGCATTGCAAATGACAATTACTATAAAACTGCAAAAAAATCACTGACCTCCAAAATTAGCCAGTCTGCTTATCCGGGTTGCCGGTACTTTTCTTTCTCTCGCTCGCTCGCTAAGCTGCAAGGCATCAAAATCACTCTGCTTAACGTCTTTATTTCAGTTATTTATTGAAACTACATTTATTTCATAAACAAGCAGCACATGCTGAAAAAGGAACCTGCATAGATACTTTTATAGACTAAACAATATACTTAGAATTAGAAGACAAATACATTATAAAATGCCATAAGAGAAAAAGTATTATATACTTATTTGGGTTTCAAATTCATACTTTGAATTAACTATTATTTTTATTTTCCATTTCCATTTTAACTTTTGTTTCATTTTTAGTAATTCACTTTAGTAAATGTGCTTTTCCAATTTATTTTTTCTTATATAAATATTTAGGTTGAATATATATATATATTTATTTATTTATTTATTTTATTATTATTTTCTTTTTATTTATTTTTTTTAATGTAACAATATGTTTTCATCACATGCAATCTCAAAATATTTCTGGTCTTAATTTCAGAAACACAAGCCAATTAATGTCCATGTACTTCGAAACACAATGTTATGACTGTATCTTCAAATATTATAATTATTTGATTAATTATACATGAATGATGCTTACAATAAATCAGCCCAGTTGTCCTCACCTTTTGTCGGACAGGCCTTGCAATATTCTGTTTTGCCTCCCTTGCCTTTTTAATGTCTTCAGGGCTTAACCTAGCAACCACAGAGTCATGAACAAACCTAACACGGAGATGAGACACTGATACATGCAAAAATCGAGTGCTTTGACCAGGCCAGCCATTTCCTTTGACAGAGCCAGTAGGTGCACCAGAAGACATCTCTGATGTTTCTTCCCTTCCATCTTTGCTGGAAATATCTGCTGGTATTTCAGAGCCTACAACCCATTTTGCTGCTTCATCTGGGTCCATCTCCCCCCACTTCTCACTGTCAGGGAACTCCTCGGTCTTGGGTGTCTGAAAATATTCATTTAACATACATATTTAGCAGTGCAATTTCTCTTCTTGTGTTCATGCATATCTGTGTAAGTGTTCACTAACCACGCCAGTTCCCATCATGCTCTCAACCGCCTCCTGTGCAGCTTTGACCCCTGAACCAAAGGTCGAGTTGCAGGCCATCAGTCTGAGCTGTTCACCCTGAATGGTGGCAAAGGCAGCACCCACCTTGCCAGCCCCCCTCATCACCTGGAGCACCTCTGCCAAAACCACTGAAAATCACAGGGGCAGATCAAATATTCTGAATGAGCTTATAGATATATATTTTCGTTTTCATTTAATTTTGAAAAAAAAAATTATGTGCTTTGGTCTCTCTCTCTCTCTCGCTCTGCACACACAGACACACACACACTAATAAAAATACTAATTAGGTTTCATTTCTAATAAATTAGTTCAGTGTTATTTTTGTATTTATTTTCATTGAGTAATTAAGTGCTTCAACTTAAAGGCATAGTTCACCCAAAATGAACATTTTATCATTCATTTCTCACCCTTGTGTCGTTCCAAACCCGTAAGACCTTTGTTCATCTTCAGAACACAAATTTTAAGATATTTTTGAAGTATGACATCTCTCTGACCCTCAAGACTACTCCGACATCATTAAAATGGTCCATGTGACATCAGTGGTTCAACCGTAATTTTATGACGCTAGGAGAATACTTTTTGTGTACAAAGAAAATATGACTTTATTTAACAATTATTTTCTTTTCTTTTTTCTTTTTTAAGGCGCATTTACCCGGTCAAGTTTGGCAGCTCGGTGCTTGCTCAAAATTCAGTGTAAATGCACAATGCTGCATAAAAGCTAGTCTTAAGCTTGCCCTGGTATTAAAGTATACTGTATAGTGAAATTGCTATGTAAATGCATTAATGTCCCCTCCGAGCAGCATTAAACAATCAGTATACACCACTTCAGGAGAGCTTCTGTAGCACCTTTGCAGTGAAAATCGGGCATCCACGATAATAACCATGGACTGGAGTAACATATTACAATTAACATTATATAATTTCGTTTTGTTTGTCATAGTGGTGATGATGCACATGCATTTGCAATTGAGCAATAAGGCCTCATGTAAAGTTTATGATTTCTAAAGTGCCTTTTATCCCTAGATCCAATTCACTGACACGGGCATTAATAATGCTATTGAAAATGACAGTATTAAAATGTATCCAATCATGACATGAACATTACTGTCAAAATAGACAAATTATGTTGGCATGGCATGAGAACATGTATGCATTATCACCCACGTGCACATCATATTTTACTCTTGTTTCCAGCTTGCCTGTATAAATGAGCCCAACAGTGTAGTTACTCAAACGGTACTAATACTTACTCGTGTTGAAAGTTTAGATTCTCCTCAGTGTCTGCACGAAGCGTCCTTCTCACTCCACACACCTCTGTCTGTTTTGCAACCACTACCGGACACAGAAAGCATGAGGTGATTGATAACCGTCTTAGCCAACCAAATTTGCAAGTATCAAAAAGTTTTAAGAGATGTGCCTGTTGTCAACCAATCACGAACGACAATGCGCTTCGTCTGGACCAATAGGATTTGACATGGGGCGTATCCAATATGGCGCAGTAGCCAATGAACAGATGGAAATAACGCCGTAAACTGGCCAGTGTGAGAATTGCAGTTAAAAAGCTAAGATATTTATGTTTTTCCAGATCAATTACTAATAAATAACCAGAAGAAGAAGAAGAAAAATTTAAGTTTAGAATAATTTGAGTTTATAATTGTTAAATAAATGTTCACCATTCAAAATTTTAATTCTGACATTATAACTTGCTACCCCTAAAGCTTATCTATCTATCTGTCTGTCTGTCTGTCTGTCTGTCTGCCTGCCTGCCTAGCTATCTGTCTGTCTGTCTGTCTGTCCGTCTGTCTGTATATCTATCATAAGAATGTAATGAACATGGCCTATTATTAGGTTTGTGACCCTACTTTTTGTCATCACTGTAAAACATTTAAGAAAGCGTTTCAAATTTCAGGCAAAATGAAACGTTGTTCAAATTTGATAGTGGCCATGATTTTATGCTTCGCTTTCCTTTCGTTTTTTTAATATTGGACAAACTGAATTTGTTTTCCATATAGTAAACTGGAATGCATCTGGTTTTATTTGCATTAACTTGCACTGTTAATCAATTATTTACATTTCACAATACCTTAATTAAAAGCTCACACAAAGGTCTATTCTTACACTTCTAAATGAGACTGTGTGGTCAACTCTGCTTTCTGTGTCTAAACAGCCTTCTCTCAGGGTGCTACATTAAAGCCATGTTATAATATTGTTGAAAGTGTTGTCTTTTTATTATCTCAGTCCTTAACATGGGTGTTTAGTTTAATAGCTCCAAGCTCACCTTGCTCTTGCACAATCATCATGTCCAGTCATGCTTGTTTTGATTTTGATATGGCAACAAAGTAAAATCAGAAAACAATAAGGAACAGTTTCTACTTCAAATCCATTCCTAACATAAAAACACCATGTTGTACATCAAGAACTAGATCATGCACCCCCTGTACATATTGTGCGGCATACACTGCATGATGTACATTGCTGCTTAATAACTGTATTTTTTTTTATATTTATTAGTATTTCATTATTTGAAAATGGTTGTCTTTATCATTTGTATATTTTAAATCATTGTAAGAACAATTTTGCCTAAAAACAAACAAATAAAAAAATACATTTCTGTTTGGTTTTAAATATGCTTAAAAATGCTTTTCATTCAATCATAATAATTATTTCATGGACTATGAATGAGCTATAATTATTAAAAGGCTAATCAACTAAATATTTTGGAATATGATTTGGGCCTACGTCTATACAAGCAATTAGTTAGACAAATTAACAATTTAAATATCTAAATCTTCATTAGTACTGATTCATATTAATTTGTTTTTTGATAATAATAATAATAATAATAACAACAACATATTTTAAATAACTAATACTATTATCAGAAAATATTCCAAACAATAAATAAATAAATTGCAGGTACATATTATGTTTTCATATATTTTAATAGTTTACATATGCATATTTCTTTTGAATGATCTTTTATTTTCAATGTTTTGGTTATGATTCTGTTGTACATTTATTTCAGAATTTTTACTCACAATATCACTTTCTAAAAATACCACACATGTCAGAAATTGTGCTGTATTTGTATGTATGTGAATCATTAGATCCCTTTTCCGATCTGTGAATCACTAGACATAAAAATCCTAATAATACTGTGAATATTAGATAATTGTATGCAACATCTGAAACACAGTGTGTCTCTGTCATCTAGTTATCAGTACAGCACAAAACGATCCTAAACAGAGTCTACTATCAAAAAAAAAGACGCTGAGTGTCATTATGATGATGAGGTAGAAGAATTTTCCTCTTCGTGGGTGTAAACAGAGATAATTTGGTGTAAAGCATACAGTATATGGCGTAGAGACAGAGGGGGAGCCTGAACATCCATATATGGGCATGCCATCAACTTTCTCTCCCTATTGGCTACTAGCGGTTTGCAGCTGCTTGTCAACAAAATGGCCTTCCTCAATTTCTTTTCGAGGACCTACTAACTATTTCTGTTTTAGTGAAATAGTATTGAAACTTTGGTTGAACAATAGAGACGATCGTTTTTTCTTAGAACACAGTATTTACCAACATATTACTGTGTTCACAATAGGCATATATCGTTGCCAAAGCCAGATCAATATTGGGATTTTTGCTTCATTCTCGAGTTAGCTCACAAATGCTAACAGTCTACCTCTAAACGTTTATCGGCCTCAACTTTCATCTCAGATTGATTTATAATCACGCAGAGAAATTTGGAGGATAGTTGGCCTAAAGTTAACAATATAGCCACTTTTTTGCTACAAATATAAAGCTGTTGGAACGACACCATCGGAGATTTGGTCTCACAAGAAGGTAAGCAGAGAAATAATTCCAGCAGAGCTGCTACTGTTTTAGTTTGGGATATTATTTATTGTTGATGATGACAACAAGTGGAAATGTTTTAGAACGTTTCATATAATCAAAAATGTATTTTGATGCTAAAGTGGCACTGAACTTGTACTGTGTATTGCAAAAATATGCCAAGTTACGAAAATGTAATACACCGCAAGCTAAACTTTCCACTTGATGAAGACAGCTTAGCTAACC
Organism: Carassius auratus; assembly: GCF_003368295.1. Lineage (NCBI taxonomy): Eukaryota > Metazoa > Chordata > Actinopteri > Cypriniformes > Cyprinidae > Carassius > Carassius auratus. The sequence continues at coordinate 38,379 of NW_020528798.1, read as the reverse complement.
GAGCTAAACATATGCTAATTACACACTGGCGCAGATATAAAACAATAACAATAAAATGCATTCACTTTAGTTGAGAATATAGTAGTGTTAGTTATATTGCTACCGATTATTTGAGTTGACATGATTGTTAATTAAAACTAAAGCAGATAAGTTCCCTCGCTTTTTATATGTTATAAAGCTGGCTAACAATTTGCAGTAGCCAGTTAGCTGAGAAGCTTTTAACTGCCTCGAGTCGAATGAATCCCAAACGCTTTCGGCTCTTTACTGTTTTCAATTAGTGTTAATTGAAAGTAAAGTAAAGTACTGAAGATGGCAAGCGATTAAGTCAAGGCCTGTTTTTGTACAGTCTGTGGTTAAGACAAGCCATGGATTAACTTGAAGAGTAGGCCTGGTGAACAGGAGCGCTGGAAAAAGGAAAAAAACACTTACAGACGCAACAGCATAATCCACTTATTTATCATGAACGTATACTTGCATATTAAATTAAGTATATAGTATCTTCCTGTTTGGACTGGGGTATTTGCGAGGGTAATCATATTCTTGGGAATATTTGTTGTTCTAATTTTGTAATTTGCTCTTGGTGATCGTAATACTGTCGACTTTTAGGACTTTATAAAAGCACTTTGTGGTCATATTACCATTTAAACGGTCAAAAACGATTTCACACTGTTGTAATGGTGCACAAAGTCTGTCCTGTGTTGTTTGACTCCTGAGTTATCGTCTCGTGGACTGACTTGTTTAACAAGTCCTTTAAGATTTTGTTGGCTGATTATCTGCAAGCTTACTGGAGTCATCCAATCTTTCTGTTCTTTGTCACAATAATGAGAGATTTTTATCAGTTCTCAATAGTTAGATTTTCCTGATGATAGTTTATTTATACACATGAATGCACACATACTAGTAGTATTTACTATATGATATATTGTTGGACAATCAATATCAGGTCAACTTTCATAGAAGGCATCTAGTGGCATCTTTCAAATGCAATATAAAACGTTTTTAGAATGCATTGCAGCATTATAGAAGGCTATACTCATTAGTGTTTTGATTGGTTTTGCAAGGTTTAAAAAAATTGCATACAATGTGACTATATAAACAATGCTTTTTATACTCCTTTTAGTTTGCTGCAACCATTGTCATGTTTGTTTATTTAAGGCATATTGTGTCTCAATGTAATGTGTTTGATTATAAGGAGTCCTTAAATGTAATACTGGTCCTCCTCTGCCTGTGCATTGTCTCTGTTCTCAAAGGTTTGGCTGGTGCACTTCATGAGACTTTATAAACTGGTGTGCTGATTTATTTGCCACAGAAATAGTGGATTTTGTTGCAGATCATTGTGGCCACCCAGAATGAAAAGACCAACTTAAACTGATTATATAATTGTGAACAACATGTGTTGGCATGTTCTCATTTTATAAAGGGTTTTGGTGTTATTTAACATAACCACACATAACAAAAGGTTTTAGACTAACTCAATATTAAAGGCAAAATTCCTGAATCGGCACTTTTTAATGATCAAAGAATGGCTCCTTGTAGAGATTACACAAGCACCTTTAGTAGCATGACAATGTCTGTTCCTGTTAGCTGGGATGACTAGTCAATTTAATTGACTACTAAAATCCATTGACATTTGTATCAGTCATTAAATGAATAGAATTGATTGTAGTCTGTCAGCCCAGTCTTATCATTCGTCTTCCTGAGGGCTGTTTCATAAAACAAGTTTACCAAATTAGCCAGGCTCATTTCAGTTAGTCGGACTTATTTCACTTGATTTGGTTTCATAAAGCAAGATTACCATAGCTCAAGTTCAGTCACTCTGGCAACTTATGCTGGGAAACTAACCTGGTCCGGGCCAGGGTAAGCTGAGATCCTTAACACCGAACAATAGGAATGCATTGATATTACGACACTGACACTCTCACATACAATTATTTGACGTTATCAGTCCAAAAATAAAAGTATACAGAGAATGCAACTTGCATCAAATAAAAATATATGGGCTAGGCTACAACCAACTGTATTTAATTTATTGTGCACAAGATTTAATGACTTTGTTTTAAGATATTAAACATTTTAACATACTGCTACATGTGCATTCAGTTGATCAGCAGGTTCTAGCCATGCAATCTTTCTCTCTGGTTTTATGACCGCTGTACATTATGGTCATTAGGAGAAAATGTAAACATTACAATATAAAGTTTCTCTTTAAAGCATTAACAATTAATGAATTAAAAATTTAAATAAATAATATAAAACAGACTATATTTTATCTAAGAGGAATACACGTTTAAGGAGTCCTATAATGCTTTTTCAACTTAAGTTTGTCTGTAATGTTGCTGTTCGAGCATAAATAGATCTGCAAAGTTACAAGTCCACTTCAAAAGGAGATATTTTATTTAACAGAAATCACTTTTCAGAAACTACAACGAATGGCTTGTTTCGACTACAACACATATTTTCCGGGATTTGTAATATCACAAATATCTACAAATGGCATGAGATCATGAGACCTGGTTGAGCAGCACTAGAGAAGGCAATGAGTGTCATCACTATGTTGGAGACAGAGTACCGGTAGCTTTCCTAAGGCAGACGAACTTGGAGTAAACATCAGTTTACAAATGGTGCATTAATAATTAACAATTAATAATAAAAAAAATAAAAAATTAAAAAATTAAACAATAATCGGGCCCTATAATATGATGTTCTTATTTTTTCTGGTAATCAGAAGTCGGCACAAAACATTAATTTAATTTGTCCTAATCAAATGAAAATTAAACCCTCAAAGTGCTAGGTTTACTGTTAGAATTAAAGAAAACTAATGTGATTATTCCTTTAAAAATAAAGATTTATTAATCTGCAATAGCAGTAGTAGCATTAAGTCTTAAGGCTTCTAAATTGTAATATTTTCTGAAGTTTCTTAACGTTAAACTATACTTTCATTTTGAAGGGCTGCCGTGAGGAACTTGCAGCTGGTGTGAATGTAATATGATGGTAGTTTTCTCAAAAGAAATGGGAAAATCCTATGAAGTGAATCTCAGAACTGCTGGAGATGATATTTGTGTATTCATACTATCATAGTGAGACAGCAGAAGCTGAAAACAACGCAAGCATCATCCGTGCTTTAGTATTTGTGTAAGTTGCATTAGTGAACAAAATCTGCCATTCATTCATTGATTGTGGAAATCATGGTGCCTTATGCGTGGTATCAAATACTTTTGCAGATATATAGCATTTCACCTGAGCATTGCGTATCACGCGTATGGCTTTGTTCTTGGTTCTCATCAACAGCATCTCTGCCATGAAATAATGGCAGGCTTTCCGTTCATCGCACAAGGTAAATAAGGGTGACATCTACTGGAGAAGAGTAATGATGAGAGTCACGTTAATCAGATCTGGTTTTAAATGTGTGCTGAAATATAATACCGGAAAATATGGATTCGTGGTTTTTGAGAATGGATATCAAATCGACGTCATAATAATAATAATAAAAAAAAGATAAATCGGAAAAATAGATATTTTTTGCCCAGCCCTACTGATTAGGGCTGTATTAGCTAGCTTACAGTTACTGCAATCATAAAAATACAATTATGTAGGATTAAAATTCTACATTTAATGTCCAACAACAAATATTTTAGCAGAATGCATATTTTATTCAGAATTATTGTGCTATTATTCTATTGCGTTTGTTTAGCGTGCATGCGCGCCACAGCGCTTGTTCAATCATGTAAGCCTCACCCACTCCACCAGCAAAATTGATATATTACAGATGAAAAATATACCTGTGACGTGTCAGTTATGCATCGCAAATATTCATTGTTTGCCATGGTGGATCGATTTGATCCATGATCGACATTAAGGGTTGCTTAAGAATAAGCGTGAACATCAAATTATCCTGACTCATTGAAGCTGGATTGAATCTCACAATTAGTGAGATTGCTTAAACTTAAATTGTCATTTATGAACTGCTTTAGTCCCGATTGATTTGTTAGGTAGTTTCAAGTCAGGTTTGGAATTTAATCCCTGCTTTTCTCAGCGTCTTTTATGAAACAGCCCCCTGGACTTGTACAGTAGATGGTAGTATCCTTTTCCAACATGATTTTTCAAATTTATGAAAAATAACTTACCGGTAATATAGGCCTATATTTAGATATAGCATGAAATCCATGCCAGTATTTCAGAGAGAGCAAACAATTGTGTGTAATGTTTTATGTGAAGATCACACTCTTGATTTGAGGAGCAATTGTAGGCGTTAAAACTAACATTAAAAATAAAAGGTTGATTCTCCCTTTTCAGAATTGTATTGTTTTTGACAAAATGTTTAGCTTATGTTCTAGAGTGAGAGAGTTTTAGTGATTTTAAGGTTTTTAATTAATTGTATAAAATCTCAATCAATGGGCTGGTTGTAAAAAGCTGTGACACAAAAACTTGGCAAAATGGCAAAAAGACAACCCAGGACCCTCGATTTTCAACACAATGTCATAGATAAGATATCTCAAAGCTGCTCAATACAATATGTATCGTTTTGGAAAAACAATGGGTGTGTTCACATTTATTTAAGATGATTCATCACTCTTATGACTTCGTCAATAGGGAGGACTTTCTTATGTATTGCTGTGCTTCTAAATATGACATTTTAACATAGTTACATGAATGCAGTGAAACTAAGTCTTGCCTCTTTCTTTTAGTCCTTAGATGGAGTAATCTGTCCGGCTGGAGCCTGCAGACCTGAAAAGTGAGAATGCATGGTGATTTGCAGAGTTGCTGCCCAGCATAGAGGCAGGTATGCTCCCAATGGGCTCACAATGAACCGTGACACCTTTTCCCACATCCGGCTGTGGTGCCCACGCCCCTTTGGCACCTACTCCCAGAATAAGCCATACAGCAATGGTACAATCTGCAACAGAACAACTACTACCCACTGCAAGGCTGATGATTCGGGGCTTACAACCATAGAGACCCATGGAGTCAGTGATGAGCAGGATGAGGATGTTGGCACTGAAAACACACCACCAGATGCTCCATCTACCCTTCTGGCTCCACCACTACCTGCTTCACCCTCTCCAACTTCACAGATGGAGGATGGCAGGGTACTGCTTGATACCTGGTATGTCATCAAACCAGGCAACACCAAGGAGAAAATTGCCTTCTTTGTAGCTCACCAGTGTAATGGTGCTGGAATTCCCAGGCCTAGTGCCATGAAAGTCAAGGGAAACTGGGCTACTGATTGTACCAAGGCCAAGCGGCGGCGGCGCTGTTCCTCTTATGACCCTCCCACTAGAGCTCAAAATGTTGTCGTTGATGTACCCACAGAATCCAGTTCAATCGAGGATAGTGTTGGAGTGAGTGAGACAGATTTGCTTTCTGTGGCCGAAATGGTGGCTCTTGTAGAACAGCGTACAGCCTTGGCGCTTCAAGGGATGGTAGCGGAGGGACAAACTAGTCCTTATACGGTCCATCAGAAACCTATTGTAATCCTTTCAGAGACCCCTTCATCTGCACCAGCTTCTCAAAGTGACTTTGACCTGCAGCAGCAACAGCAGGAATCCCGGCGGGTCGCTCAGGCTGTTGCACAGTTTGAATCTCGGCAGCAGAATCTCGACAGTACAACTTTGCAGCCTGAGCTGAATGGAATGGATCACATTCAGACAGGTGATTCTGTGGGTGGCACTCCAAGTCATGGACGAGGGGAAGTACGGATTGCTTTCCGGGTGTCAAGTCTGGACCCTCGCACCCAGTCTGAGCCTGTTGGTCGGCCCAAATGCATGTTTATGAGTTGTGGAGTTGGAGGGGGGCAAGCAGGAACCAGGAGCAAAGAAAAGATCACTTGTGACCTCTACCAGTTGGTCAGTCCATCATCTCGAGATCCAGGTGCCCTCCTGGCTGGCTCCCCAAAAGCTGATCCCCTCGGAGAAGGCATCACTGACAGGCCATCCTCCACAACCCCAGATCCTAACCAAGACCCTGCCTCAGGAGAGAAGGCAGCCATTGCTCGAGAGCGGGTGACTGGTTTCCACGTTGAGGTTGTGGTCACAGGTGCAGTAGACCAATGTGTCTTCTATGGGAAGGACAGCACAGAGAATGTTCAAGAAGAGACTGTTTGTTTTGCTATCCCCAATGGGGCTAATTCAACTGATGCCTCAGAGGACCCGCCTCCTGGCCAGCTGTTCTTTCTGCAGTCACCAGCTACTGAAGATGAGAGTTGCTCATCGGTAAACAGTGGGATGCGGTCTTTAGACTGTGCAAACAACAATGGGCCAGTGGGGGCTAACATAGAGAGGCCAGATTCCCCACTGGCAACTGTGGATGATTGTTCTGATCCTCCTTTGTGCCGTCTCTACCGCCATGTCTCCCATGACTTCCTTGAGATTCGCTTTCAGATCCAGCGGCTTCTGGAGCCACGGCAATACATGCTCTTGCTTCCAGACCACATCATGGTCAATATCTTCAGCTACCTGCCCACCCGATCGCTAGCGGCCCTCAAATGCACCTGCCATGACTTCAAGACTCTGATCGACACTTACGGCGTGCGTGCTACAGACTCTCGCTGGAATCAGGATCCACTGTACCGTGACGACCCCTGCAAGCAGTGCAAGCGGCAATATGAGCGGGGGGATGTGTCGCTCTGCCGCTGGCACCCTAAACCTTACCACCACGACTTGCCTTATGGACGCTCCTACTGGATGTGTTGTCGGCGCACCGATAAGGACACACCTGGCTGTCGAGTTGGGCTACACGATAACAACTGGGTACAGCCATGCGAGCTGGTTCAGGTCCGCGCCAAAAGAGACGATGGGAGGTAAAGGAGAATGTAAGGGGATTTTCATTTCTCTCCGTTTTCACTCTACTGAAATCTCATGCCACTGTACTATTTATGGTTGAGCTCACCTCTTCTATCATAGCTTATTAACCTTGCTATCATTGTCAGTATCATTTCTTATCAGTGCACCATAGTTAATTCTCAGTCCTGCACAGACTGCAAGATGTTCTGAAATTTGAGAGCCAGTGCTGGTTAAATAAGGTAGTCTTGCTGCATGGGACTAGTCTGTGCATTGTACTTCTGAACTGGTTAGAAATTCTTCTGTCAATCTTGGAAGACCAGCTCTGATTCTGACCCCAACCTTGCAAAAACCCTGCAGGCTAGACACAGGACTTGCGATTATAACTTAAGGGGTTGTTGTCGAGTTTAATTTGCTGTCCCTTTGGTCAAAAGCACGCAAATGATGTCACTTTACAAATCCCCCGATGTCACTTTGTAATCAACCGTTTGACTGCTTGTTGGATTTTTCGGTTTTGTGTGTGAATGTGAGTGAGTCTTTGTTGTTTTTGGAGTTCATTTTCTCCCCTTCAAATTGATTTATGAAATTAATCTTTATTTCTTGACCAAACCTTTTCTGTGACCTATGTCTTTGCCTGCCAGGCTGTCTGTGTGCTTGTTGGCAAAGGCAGCTTTTGCCAAAGCAGTAATTAGCTTCATGTGGCTGAAAGAAAAGTAACTAAGAACAGGACAACTCAAAACCTGATTCTAGCCTTAACCCTGTTCGTTCTGCTCATTCCACCAGTCTGTGAAATCTTACAAACAGAAACAATGATGCTGATCCCTCTGGTTTGGGAGACTGTCATAGGTTTCACTGCAATCTGCTTTTGGGAATCCTTGCCTCTAAAGTGAATAAAAGTTATTTAAAACTGGAGTCTGTGCTGTTCCTGTTCATGTGTTTTAGAATTGCAACAGTCAAATATTTGTAATGGTAAAGTTATCTTGTCACATTAAGGCATTGTTTTTTTTTATTATTATTATTCGTTGGTGTGAATAAGATGAATAAAAGGTGCTCTGTGGAACTCTGTCCTCTATCACCATCTGTTGAATTTAAAACTGCACATTAATTGTGGAGCTCTGTTTGCTGTGCTAATAATTATTGGCATTGTTAACTTTTACCATAGTGCACCTTTTATATGAAGGCTATACAGTAGTATATATATATATATATATATATATATAAAAACAACATCATCATAATTAATAATAAAAAAGCGTATTATGGATTAAATGCTGCATGTTTGTAAAAATCCATCAAGATTTTTTAGCTTTTCATTGACTAGATTTGTATGGATCATTTGTGGACTATCAGCTGTTTGGACTTTCATTCTTACAGCACACTTTTGCTAACAATCAATTGATAACAACTAATGTAAAGGTAAAATTCTCCAAATCGGTTTAAATGAATTTGAAGGCCTGAGAGTGCGTACATTTATTTAATTTATTTTTTATATATTCATTTTTGGGTAAACCATTCCATTCCTTTTTTTAACGCATGGTATCACGTAGTCATTGATTAACAGATTCTGTAGACTAGAATTTAAATCTAGTGTTCCCAACCCTGTAGTTCTCCCAGCAGTACACACTTTGGATGTCTTCTTGTCTGACACACTCACTTCAAAGGGTTTCAGACTGATTAGGCGAAACAGATGTTTGATTAGGGAGACTCTTGATCCCAAGACCAGGGTTGGGAAACACTGATTTATAAGCTATGATCATTGTTTTGCCCTCACGCATAATAACCCCAAAAATAAACAGCCACAGACATCATTATCAGAGCATTAGCATTGACTATATACTTCCACAGTGGGTCTTCACTTATGTCAGGTAACTGTTTTGATGCTTCAGTCACTTCCTCCTCCGTGGGCTCTGGAGCCTGAGTATCACTTATGCCACAAAACCAGCCAATAATCTTCCTCATTATGGATCGGTCACCACGTTCAACTACGTCAAAGAGAAAATAATCAAAATGTGTATCATTACGCACAGAAGTAAGTTTGACCTACACCAGAGGTGTCCAATCCTGCTTCTGAAGGGCCAAGGATTCTGCAAAGTTTACCTCTAACCTGCCCAACACGCTTGCCTGGAAATGTGTAGTAATCCTTAAGAATTTAATTAGATGATTCAGTTGTTTAATTAGTATTGGTGCTAAACTCTGCATGATGGTGCCCCTCCAGGTATGGGATTGGACACCTCTGACCTACACATACAAATATACATTTTATCTACAATTCTATTCAAAAACAATCTTACGTTGATCCTCCTCAGTTACGACCTCTTCCTTTTCATCAGCCTCTCTTCGAGCTTTTCGTCCTCGTTCCTCCTCTTCGCAGTCCAGATCAACCCTTTCTTCTTTAGAATGGCGTAAGGAAAAGACAAGTCGATAGAGCTTGACAAAGAGAAAAAGGTCTTATAAATGTTATAAATACAGAGAAGTATTCAAGTAGCTTCAGCAGTTGCTAAAACCTTACATGTTTGTCCTCTATGGGAGGAGTGTTGTAGCTTACAAAAAGCACTAGGATCGCAGTGCAGAAGAAGAGCAGCACTGCAAAGTAAAGGTAATGAACTCCACATATGAGTTTTGGGCAGTTGGAGGGAATAAGGCAGGTTCCTGAGCCATATGCAAACTCGGGTACCATACGACACAGACCCATAACCAGTCCTCCCATCAGACCCCAGAAGGCTCCCTAAGGAGCGATAAGTGAAGATGCAAGCTTTTAGTAAATTTGTGTTGTGATGTGGCATTAAACAAAGAATAAATATGTTTAAAGCAGTTACTTACTGCCTCATTGACCCTCTTCATAAAAATGGCAAGGAAGAAGACTGCTGCAATAGGTGGAGCTAAGAAACTAGTCACAGATTGAATATAATCAAACAGCTGTCCGCTCTGGGCTGCCTGGACAACTGGGATCCAACAAATGCTAATGACGACAATGCAGAGTATCCACACCCTGTCAAACAAGTTAATACATATGACGTCAGGACCACTGCTGGCCAAATGGGTGCCCTAGGCAAAATAGTATCGCCCCTCCTTCAAAAAAAATAAATAAATAAATAAATAAATTCTAATATAAGGCCTCAAAATACAACTTGTATTATTGTATTAAAATTGTATTATTTATAAATTACAATTGTAGCTCTAGACAATTACCTATGGCTATGATTTTATTAATACATTTGTCTGATTGATTTTATAGTCTTAAGCATTCAGAAATCCCACAAAATAAAATTTAGCTGTTTAACTATAATAAAACCATGGTTAATTTTGGTAAGGGTTGTGATGTCCACATGTTTTTGTTGAAGAAATTAAAGAGGCTGTAGCATTTCTATCGCAAAAGGGCGGCCAAAAATTTAAGTTATATTAAAAATTAAATTTAAAATTATTTAGTGGATATTTGAATTTCCATCAATGGATTGTAAGCAGATTTTGCTCAATTAAATTGACCACAAATGTAAACAGGTTATGAACTGCCATGAGAGTAACAAAAATAGAACAGTTGCTTGATGCAAGTTATGTATACAAATTCTAATTATTTTCTGAACAATTTTTTTTCACAGTTCCTCAAAAAAATCATTCACTGTAACGTTATAATTAGAACAAGAATTGGTAAATTCAGAAACAGTTTGATGCCATTTGTACTATAAGATAAACAGTATACCTCAACACTCTTTTATAAGCAGGAATTAGTTGTGAACATACCATATTATTAAAGATATAAATTGAAAGGTTACAAACCTTCCTACAATCATGAGCTCTTTATCTCTAGCCTGAGGCCGAATACGAGTCCAAATGTCCATGGTAAACAAGGTGCTACTGCTGTTAAAGATTGAGGCTAGTGAGCTCATGAGAGCTGCCAACATGACTGCCAGCATTAAACCTCTGAGACCTGATTAGGAATTGATTAAAGGAGAAAGAAAATAGACAGACAATTAATTACATTCATTTGTGTAGGGGATACTATCAGTTTAAAAACACTGGAAAAATAAATCAAGTTGTTTACCTGTTGGCATTATAGAAACCACTAATTTGGGGTAGGCAATGTTGGAGCAGCCAACTTCTGTGCCGCACACTTTCTTACAGATGCTTGGCTCCACACAACCTACTTCATCTAAGAATTAAATAAATAAACGATAACTGGTATTCTTTGATAAAGATTGTAATTATAAAGATATTTCATATTAAATATGTTCAAAATAAATTGCATACCAGGGTAAAGCACTCTGCTGATCATGCCTGGAAACACCATGAGAAACATAGGGAGAAGTTTGAGGTACCCACACAATATACATCCTGCCTTTACATGCGTCAGACTTCGGGCAGCCAAACAGCGCTGCACAATTACCTGTAGAATACATAATGTCATGTGAACAATTAAGCAAGGATGATGGCAGAGTTATATATAAAGATATATAGCACTGTACAGGTGCATCTCAATAGATTAGAATGTTGCAGAGAAGTTCATTTCAGTAATTCAACTAAAATTGTGAAACTTGTGTATTAAATAAATTCAATGCACACAGACTAAAGTAGTTTAAGTCTTTGGTTCTTTTAATTGTGATGATTTTGGCTCACATTTAACAAAAACACACAAATTTCAACAAATTAGAATATGGTGACATGCCAATCAGTTAATCAACTCAAAACACCTGCAAATATTTCCTGAGTCTTCAAAATGGTCTCTCAGTTTGGTTCACTAGGCTACACAATCATGGGGAAGACTGCTGATCTGACAGTTGTCCAGAAGACAATCATTGACACCCTACACAAGGAGGGTAAGCCACAAACATTCATTGCCAAAGAAGCTGGCTGTTCACAGAAAATGCACAACCAACCGAGAGAACCGCAGCCTTATGAGGATTGTCAAGCAAAATTTATTCAAGAATTTGAGTGGACTCCACAAGAAATGGACTGAGGTGGGGATCAAGGCATACAGACGTGTCAAGGAATTTGGCTACAGTTGTTGTATTCCCCTGGTTAAGCCACTCCTGAACCACAGACAACATCAGAGGCATCTTAACTGGGCTAAGGAGAAGAAGAACTGGACTGTTGCCCAGTGGTCCAAAGTCATCTTTTCAGATGAGAGCAAGTTTTGTATTTCATTTGGAAACCAAGGTCTTAGAGTCTGGAGGAAGGGGGGTCATAGCCCAAGTTGCTTAAAGTCCAGTGTTAAGTTCCCACAGTCTGTGATGATGTGGGGTGCAATGTCATCTGCTGGTGTTGGTCCATTGTGTTTTTTGAAAACCAAATTCAATGCACCCGTGTACCAAGAAATTTGGAGCACTTCATGCTTCCTTCTGCTAACCAACTTTTTTAAGATGCTGATTTCATTTTCCAGCAGGATTTGGTACCTGCCCACACTGCCAAAAGTTGGTTAAATAACCATGGTGTTGGTGTGCTTGACTGGCCGGCAAACTCACCAGACCTGAACCCCACAGAGACTATAGGCTATTGTCAAGAGGAAAACGAGAAACAAGAGACCAAAAAATACAGATGAGCTGAAGGCCACTGCCAAAGAAACCTGGGCTTCTATACCACCTCAGCAGTGCCACAAACTGATCACCTCCATGCCACGCTGATTTGATACAGTAATTAAAGCAAAAGGATCCCCTACCAAGTATTGAGTATATGTACTTTCCAGAAGGCCAACCATTCACTAAAAATGTTTTTTTGGTCTTAAGAAGTATTCTAATTTGTTGAGTAAATTGGTGGGTTTTTGTTAAATGTGAGCCAAAATCATCACAATTAAAAGAACCAAAGACTTAAACTACTTCAGTATGTGTGCATTGAATTTATTTATTACACAAGTTTCAGAATTTGAGTTTAATTACTGAAATGAACTTTTCCATGACATTCTAATTAATCAAGATGCACCTGTATATTCAGTATATATGCATACATTGTTTTATATATATTTATCCTTAAAATGTCCTGTCCTTACCTGATCAGAACACCAGTACCAGCTACCAATAATTGCAATGCCAAATAACACACCGGGCCATGGCAGGTCCCCAGTCGTGGGATCTCTAAGTAAATGAAAGGCATCCTCACGTGGTGTGTAACATTGCTCAGAAATGTTCAAACTCCTCTGAGATGGCAAAGATAAACTATATTTATCCAGTAAAGCATTGTATCCTCCAACTTCATAGAAGGCTATTAACAAATGGGGGACAACACAAGTAGCAGTTTATTATATAGTAGTTCATTTGTATTGACAAGTTATTTACACAAATATTTGTACATTTTTGTTTCTTTGTTAATGTAAAAAAAAAAAAACTTTTGCACATTCATTATGTACAGTATGATTTTGAGACAAAAGTCTGACCACATTCCCCAGGTGTGCTGTCAGTTGTGTCTGCTCGCCTATCCAAATAAATGACTATTTCATTCCCTTTACCTAGTTCATAAGTGTGGACTGAATACAGATGCAATATATGCAAAATATTCAACCTTTAGCTGAACAGTCATTTCTTTTCACCCTAAAACACAGTGCATACACAATTAAAAATAAGGATAAAACATTAAAAAATTTAAACAAATTAGCTCATAGTTAACTTAGTAAAATAAACAAATAAGAAGCGCATGTGCTGTCTCATTATATTGTGACATATGTAAGCTGTCATTAAACTGTGAATAATGATGAGACAATGCATTTGGATAAGCAGTTGGTACATACAGAATCCCATTAGGACGAAGGCTCCAGCAATGATTACAAAGGTTTGGACAGTGTCTGTATACATCAATGCAGCCAGTCCTCCTACAGAGACATTGCATGTCAAATTTGAATGCATTACAATATTATTTGTTTCAAAAAGGCTATTTAATATCTATAATATATTGTCTGTCTAAAGCTGATTGTTTTCTAATGATTATAAGCATTCATATAGTTCAAACAATAGAATAATGTCACGGTCATGGGTTTGTTTCCCGAGAAATGCATGATCTGACGAAATCTTTGTCTTCAATATTTTAAGCTTTAAAGTTGTAAAAAAGTTGTTTAAAAATGTAGATTGGATGAGACTGATCAGTATCTGATTTTACCTGTGACTGTATAGAGTGCTGTAATGCAGAGCAGGGCAATCACTGCAACATAGATATTCCAGCCAAGAGCCTGCTGTATAAAAACAGCTCCTGAGAACATGTCAACCTGTGTTCAGTGAGAGATTCACAGAGGGAGTGAATCGGTGCCCTTTTTGCATGTAGCAAAGCGCATATTATGATTCTTTAGTGTTTTATATTATCAAGACGTGTTTATACTTACGGAAATCTTTGTGAAGATGTAAAGGAACAGTGAAATGACAGAGAGATACAAGCTAATTCTAGATCCTCCAAATCTTTTCTTGAGGTACCGAGGCATCGTAATCACCTTTTGTAAAAAAAAAAGAAAAGAAAAAGAAATTCACTCATATTATTCAAATGAACATTTTTTATCTAAAATATCACTTAAAAAAATAAATAAAAAAATTACATACCCCTGCAGTTAAATAAACAGGGACAAACACCCAGCCCAGCAACAAAACAATAAATAATGCCTGTGGAACAGAAATGTATGAAATGAATAATGGAATCACAATCTGATCTGAACTTTACCAATGACAAAACACAATATTTATTTCTCGCTCTCTCTCTCTCTCTCTCTATATATATATAATAGAGCTTACATTCCATTCGAAACCACCGACAGCTATTCCACTTGCAGCTGCTGTTCCTGCAAGACCAACAAAATGACCACTTCCAATGTTGCTCGCAAAAAGAGAAGTTCCCACCTGTGTGTGTGGTGTGAGAGAAATACATACATAGAAGTAGAAAGCTTTAAAATAAGCATTGAAATCTTTAGATAGAGTCACAACATTTATTTTCATGTAAATAGTGACAACATTTAAAAACGACTAATCTGTAAAAAAAAAAATAATAAAAAAAATAATAAAATTATGTTTTTAATTAAATTTATCATTGTTGTGGGTAACGCATTACAAGTAACGCGAGTTACGTAATCAGATAACTTTTTTCAAGTAACTAGTAAAGTAACGCATTACTTTTTCATTTACAATTAAATATCTGAGTTACTTTTTCAAAAAAGGGGGGATAAATATTGGGATGTCCATATTGGGATAAATCGGAAGTACAGAGGCACTGTCTGAACATGATGTTCTAGACTAAATGTGAACATGCATTAATTCATCCCACTTGAAAAAAAACAAACAAACAAAAAACTGATTTAGTATTCATCAAAATGAATTAAAACAGTTTAATGCAAACTCAGAATATGACAAAAACCTGCAATAATTAAATATGTTAAATAAAACAAATGTATTTAATCCCATTTTATTAACTAATGTCTTTGTGGCTTACCTTTGGTGATCCAGTTCAACCATATTAATTAGCAAAAATGACTTTAGATAAACTAACAATTGTGCTTCAATTTATTTTATTTGTTTTATTGCTGAAGAGTTCTCCTGTGTTCTACTGTAAATATGTGAATTTACTTTTCTTTCAGCTTGAGGTTTATTCATTACAGTTTTTGTCATGAAAGGGCTTTTATATTTAATATAAAAATAAGTTCTTATATTAAAAACACTCAAGCCCTGCTCATATTTCAAAAGTAATGCAAAAGTAACGAAACATTACTTTTCATAAAAAGTTACTAAGTAACGTAATTATTTTCGTTTTTAGGGAGTATCGCAAAACTGTAATGCATTACTTTTAAAAGTTACTTTCCCCAACACTGCTTATAATTATTAAAATTTTATATTTAATACTCACAGGCCACCATACCATGGTCCGACCTGCAAGAAAGTAGCCGCCTACTGTGCCACGATTAGTCCTAAATGTAGACTGAGATAAAATAAAGATAACATTTTTTTACTACATTATACACAAATTAAAAATGTAGTTCTTTTAACAGACATATAATTTTTTTTAAATGTTAAAACACACAAGAACAAACTTTTACTAACCCAAATTCCTACTGCAATAACCACCATGAAATAGCCAACGATTACACTGATGTCAGCTGGATTGTTGATGGTTATGTGTTTCGCTGTAGTGTTTTCCATTTTTGAAGTCAGACAGACACGATGCTGATATCATTTATGAGATGACAATACCTGAAGCATCCAACAGATAAGGCACTTGAGGAGGAAAACATTTCTTCATACAGGATTTGAGGGTAAAATCCATGATCTTTGCCCACATGCCAAAAAAGCTGATGAAGGAATATTATTAACAATAATTAACTTATTACTAGCCACTAAAAGAATTTAAATGCTAAACTTAAACCTTAACTAATGCTGTGGTACTTCTAGTAGAAAACAAAACAGTATAGTGCTTACATTTTAAAACTTTAATTACAGAATTTTATGATAAAAAAGCATGTGAAAAAGTATTAAAAAAATTCAAAAGAGAAAGAAACACCCATGAGCACTGTTCAAAATGTCATCATAAAAAAATTACAATTAATTAAAGTATTTTCATTAATAACATCATTTTATTGTGTTTATTTCTTATGTATTAAAATAGACTTACAAAACTTTTGCCTTTGCCTTATTACAGTATTATACAAGCATAATTAGAGTAACTGGCTAAATTATGTCATAAAACATTATTTTGCAGTTTTTCTTTATGCTGATATAAGAAGAATAGCTTTTTCTTTTTATAAATGAACATGTCTGTTTCTCACAAAATCCTAAAATTATGTTCCCAACAGTACATTTCTAACCATATTTGGAAATAACTAAGGGTGGGGTGGGGGGGACTCTTTCATGGATGATGAGCTTGTGAATGCATCAGCTCTGTCACTAAGGTCTGGTTAATAATCCTGAACTTTGGTATGTGACAATATAACTATTTCACTGCTTTTCAAATGCAACAACAACTCGCTTATATTTGCAGGACAAGCAACAAAGAAACTTCTGTTCAATTTATTTAATGTAAACCAGAGCACAGACTTTTCATTCAGAGAATGTTCAATATTTGACAGTTGTAGGTCTTTAAAAACAAACAGACCTGTTTGACATCAGATGAAAATACAGAGTCCTTTTGTCTCTGCGAAAATGTTACTGTAAGACAAAATTACAATAACTGAAAATAAAATGAAAACAATCATACAAAAAGCAGTCATTTGGTTTCTATTGCGAGTCTATGCTTTAAAACATTTCAGATGACCAGCTAAACCCAAAAAGATGCATTTAAAGCACAACAGATATGTAAACTGATCCACTTTATTGAGGGCAAGCTGAAGTCCATTACAACAATGTGCAGAAAATCAATCACTGTCATCATTAACCCTTCCAGAGGTGTCCAAATTCAAGAGGACCCCACAAAAATCACACAAGATACTAAAGGACTATAACATGGATTATGTATGTTAAGACTCATGTTTTGTTGCATTATTGTTCAATGTTAGTTCAGTAATATGAGATAAAAAGACAATTTCAGAAAGAGAAAGTGTGTCTCTTTATTTCAAAAGAATTTCTGGCATCAAATAAGCATGAATTTGGGACAGTTCTAGTAAATGCATTTGTGATTTACGGGTTAATTTAAATACAGTAGGGTTTGCAACATTAAATCTGAATAGCAACATCATTTAGAATTACATGATGTTGTTCATCAGCGGTTATTATCTGGGTCTATGTTATCACATTAGTGATTGCATGACACAAAACAATATCACAATTTGCAACATATGTTGAATAAAAACATTTTTTATAAAAAAAAAATAGAAATGGAAATTGTAGTCAATGGGAAATCTGCTCCTTTATTAAATGTAAAAAAATGCGTGTGGTTTCGAATGTGCACGCTTACATAACACTCTTAACAGACTTCATGTGTGCTAGCAATCATCTTTCTTCTCCAAGCATTTATTTAATCTCATATCTTCTGAATACATATCTTATAATTTGATCTTTAAATGTATTTCCACTGTAGTTACGCATAACCAAATAATAATAAAAAAAAATCATCCACCTCAAATGAATTGTATACATTTATTAATCACATTATGCAAATTTCATTCACATGATGGTTTTTCCATCCACCATTTTATTTTATTATATTTTCATGCAAATTTTGGGATACAGTATAGAAATGCTAGTTGAACGAAAACCTGGATGAATCAAATGTTGCTGCTTGACAGCAGTTGAACATAAGTGTAATTTGAAACCACTGTAATCATTAAAAAAATGTAATAAAAATCTATTAAATGATAAAGATTGGAAGCTTCAATTTGAAGAGATCCCATATTAAGCTATGACTTTATCAACCGCTGTTATGGTAGAAATCCAGATGTTTTAATGTGTGTAAAACTACATTCAGCATCATAGCAATAACTTTAACCAAAAAGGTTCAAATGAACATCAATGATTTTTTTCCTGATTGAGTCAAGCTTGTGTATAACTTGTTTTTGCTGTGATTCGAACAGTTTTATTATTTAACAGGACGATAACATTTCTAAGTTCAAATTTGGGAATCAAAACATTCTAAAATCATATCCAAATGTTATGTATATTTTCTGTCAATACTTCGTAAACAAAAACTTCCATTCTGCTTGCAGAAGTGAAATAATTTCAAAACATCTAGACATCATCCAAGAGTAATAATGTAAAAGTAGGTGCATGAATGTTTCCAAAATGCCCATAAGTTTCACTGAAAAAAATAAAAAAATAAAAATAAAAATTCACACTTCCTGATTTGTCCTGTCAATCCGCATGATTCTGCATGACCGTGTCGGTCGTTTCTCTTTCCCCCGTTTCTGTTGGGCAGCACGAAGACGTGCTAAAATGTGTTTTTTTGGGAACTTCAGTGTGGTACATCCAAACTGGCTAACTCCTCCTGTTTCCCCTGGTAATTTCTCCCGCCTTTGGACCCAGCTTCGCCAGCCAGGTTTCCAGCAGTAGACGCTATCATAAAATCTCGATCCATTCTCACCACCCAACACATATATCCTGCGTTTCCATCTAGCCACACCTCCAGCTGCAATCCGCCTTGGCAGGCCAGGAAAAACCACCGGACTAGGCGCACGGTCACTACCACCACCCCCTCTCTCTACTCCAACAGCCACCTCCCGTTCTACTCCTGATCCTCTTCCTTCTCGGAAGAACAACACACGTCCTGTGGCATCTAGTGGTTCAGCCTGGGTGTAGTTGCCATTGAGGAACTTGGCGGCATCACGCAAGTAACCACCAATTGCACATACGCCGCCACGTACTGCCACACCTCCAGCCAGGCAGGTGGCGCCAGAGTCTAGGGCGACGCGGCTCCAAGTATTTGTAACTGTATGGTATATAAGCACGCCAGCATGCACCACA
Source organism: Carassius auratus (assembly GCF_003368295.1). Classification (NCBI taxonomy): domain Eukaryota; kingdom Metazoa; phylum Chordata; class Actinopteri; order Cypriniformes; family Cyprinidae; genus Carassius; species Carassius auratus. The sequence goes on along the minus strand of NW_020528798.1, from coordinate 19,262 downwards.
GCCCTGCTCTGCTCCAGTGTGGTACCACCAAGCAAGTAGAGACGACAGCGGAGGGCAGCGCAGGCAAAAGAACGCAATGGCAATGGTAAACGAGGTCCTGATGCCCAGGTCAGTGTGTTAAGGTCAAATTTTTCAGATGTGTCCAGAAAGGCTGCTCGGTTACAGCCACCAAGAGCGTATAAAAAACCTCCGCAGCCAAGAAGACCTAACATTGCACGTGGTTCAGCCATCAATGGCTGTACAATCCAACGGTTTAGCACGACATCGTACTCATGAAGTGCTGAGGAGACCTCAGAACTCCGCAGGATGCCTCCCGCCACAAAGAGTCGACTTCCAACAGCAGTGCAGCCAGGACAAAGCAGCGAGCCCAAGGCTGCCAGCTTCTCCCACTTTCCTGTACGAGGGTCGAAGCAATCCACTGTGAAGTCCCTTTCCTGTAAAGACTCATTCTCTCTTGGCTTAAGGTCTACACAGACTATTTTCTTCTCATACATGCCTTCTCGAGGCCTTAATGGTCCTCCCATGCCCTCTGTACTGGCTCGAAGTCCAAGTTCTTGGTTCATTCGGTGGCTCTCTTCAGGGCCGAAAAGACCGGGGCGTAAATGGCGTAACAAATTGGGCATGTGACTGTAGCGATCAGCCGGCTGGTTTTCTGCCCAGCGCCTTGCTGCATCATATACTTCAGTCTCAGACTCCACACCCAATCGATCCGACTCCAACAAGCTGCCAAGAGTTCCTGGGTCCAACAGGAGGAAATCTCGCTGCCGGGCTACTCGAGGGAAATGCTGGCCCACCAGTCTCAAAGAAGCCCGAAGAAGCAGCTGGTCATGATGTGAACGAGCCAGAGAGTACATTCCCAGGCAATTCTCCACAGACAGGTGTTCAAAAAGGAATCTAACAAACAGGAAAATAAAATGTGAGCATCAGCAAGACAAGATACAAAGTAGAACAATTACAATAGGATCACATCTACATTTTACCTAGAGCAAAGGTCCTGCAAGGGCATCACTTGAAGACGATTGGCTGCTACAAACAAGTCCTCTGCTGTATCAAGACTAAGACCTGCTTCTCCTGTATACACAAAGTGGATAACGGTCTCCATAACAGAAGGTGTCACCTCCTCCAGTCGGATCTCAGTAAGACGAGACTCTACGAGAGGGCTGGTAAACATGGCACGAAAATATGGACTGACTGCTGCTAAAAGAACTCTGAAAAAAGAAAAACAGCAGACGTCAAAACAGAACAGTTTTTTTTATGTTACGTGCTGCTGAAGAAACACTTCTATATTATCAATGTAAAAAACAATTTTGCTGCTTTTTTGATGGATAGAAATTTCTAAAGAAAAATGTTTATTTAAAATAAAAGTCTTTCGTAACATCATAAATGTCTTTTTTGTCACTTTTGATAAATTGAATGCATCCTTGCTGAATAAAAGCAATTTGTTAAAAAAAAAACATCTTACAAACTGAATGGTACTGTATATCATTCATTATACTGAAATACATATAATTATAATCTTCTTCATTATTTAATATTCATTATGCAGTTTAATAGCTGGGGCCATTAGACTGAAATATTTGAAAGTATTCATGTTCTGAAAAAACATTTTTTTACATTCAATATTACAACCAGATAACCTTAAAAGCTGAAACCAAAAAACCTACCTGTGACACATAAACTTTTTTCCCTCCACCACAAGCGTGACATCACACAACTGCTGAGCATCAAGCAGCTGTTTTAACCCTGAATGCGAATGCAAAGAGAAAAAACTAAGTTGTTAAAAAGGTGGCTAAATGATTAATCTATGTTCTAATCACAGTTACATTAACATTTAGAAAATGCTTTTATCCAATGGAAGCAAATTAAAATCAACAAAACAATAAGTTTTATGACAAGTCTCAGTTAGCCTAATGCAGTACACGTAGCAAGGTGTTTTTTTTTATTATATAAATTAAAAGAAAACACATAGAATAGAAAAAGAATAGAGCAAGCTAGTGTTAGAGGCCTTCTTTTACCTTTTTGTAACTTGTATAATAAATGAAAAGAAAACAATGCAAATAGAATACAAAAAGAATAGAGAAGCTAGTTCGTTTTTTTTTTTTTAAGAACAGAATTAGAATAGAGAGTGCTAGAGATAGAGGGTCAAAAAAAGATGGAAGAGATGTGTTTTTAGTCGATTCTTGAAGATGGCTAAGGACTAAGGCTGCTCGAAACAACTTGGGCAGGTCATTCCACCAAGAGGAAACGTAATGTAAAAGTCTGTCAAAGTGAATTTGTGCCTCTTTGGGATGGCACAATAAAGCGACGTTCATTTGCTGAACATAAGCTTCTAGAGGGCACTTAAGTCTGAAGTAATGAATTTAGGTAAAGGGGTGCAGAGCCAGTGGTGGTTTTGTAGGCAAACATCACTGCCTTGAATCTTATGTGAGCAGCTATCGTTGGATCATCAGGATGGAATGAGAGGTAGAGCTAAGTATCATCAGCATATCAGTGATATGAAAAGCTATGTTTCTGAATGCCATGTAGACAGAGAAGAAAGGTGGTCCAAGAACTGAGCCCTGAGGCACCCCAGTAGTTAGATGTTGCAACTTGGACACCTCACCCTTCACCTCATGAATGTTACATAGACATATTTGATAAATGTAATGTTGTTTTATTGTTTTTGAAGTACTGAAAAGTTTTTGTTTACTTCTTATCGCAGATCTGTAGGGCTTAAAGGGAACTAAATAAAATGCAATGCAATTCTAATCTGATTATTTTTAATTATAATTTAAATTACACCTTTATTTGAATAGTTACAAAATGTTAAATTTTTCTTCATTTTACATTTGAGCTTTTCTTTTCTTTTTTTTTTATCAAACATAAAACTTTATTTTAAGGAATCCCATTGTCCAACAATCAATGATCAAAACTACAACCATTGTCTCACCCTGAGTTACATATTCCCCCAAGGGAGTAGAGTAGTCATCAGGAAAATCCTCTTCCTCTGAGTCACTATCCGAGAGAGGCTCTCCACCACCTCTATCTGCATCCTGCCATGGCTGTGGTCGCCAGGTAACTGCACCACCTCTGACAGTATTCATCTGTGGCAAGTTAATTTAAAAATACATTGTTTATAACATGTCATTTATAAAATGCTCATATAGTGACAGTATAATGCTGTGATCACATTTATAGATTCTAGGGCTGAACTGAACATCCATACACACATAATGTGTGGAAATTCACCTGCAGAGTTAAAGTCCGGCCACTCAAAATGATCAATTCAAAGTATATGACTGAAAACTGCAATCCAGGGCAGTCTCTCTGACTGAAACATACATCTGAGAGCTACAAAATGACTAAGCAAAACAGAGTAAAGGAATGCCAAAATAATTTATCATTGATGACTAGATAATCAAGTGAACAGTTTACAATTTACACATGTAAACTGTTTTAATTAATTTCTTTTGACTTCCTAGACCTTTTCCAGGCCTACTGACCTTGACCACAGAAAGGGGCATTATTCACAAGTTGTTTCTTATAATATTCAAAGGCTAAATTTGAAACATTAAAGTGAGATAAAAATAAAAAAAAGACAACATAGCTTATACTTCTGTGTGACAGAAAGAGAAGGCCAGTACTCAGCAGGTTTTCTGAGGCCTTGTTTGGGAGTGCCTCGGATAGCTTACATCTAACAGTCTAACCCTTACATGTATGGCATAACCTCAGCTGTTACTTTTCATCAAAAACACCATATATTAATGAACAATAAAGATAGAAAACCTATTTTAGTACATATAAATAAAATACAGAATAAGAACAGCTGGTATATTTCAGGATTTCAAAGATATTTAAGGAACTCTCTGTATAAGCAGTAACATTGATTGAACACAAATAGAAACAATAATATTTCCTTTTAAAATATGCTCACTCCAGACATTTCTGAGACTTTCTTATGAGGTTTATGGACAGGGTATATTTTTATTTATTTAACAATGCTATATCCAGGATTCTTCCCTCATCATAACATTTCCCAAAAGCCATTTGTTGATCAGAATATTAGTAATGGGATTGCCAAAGTAACCCGATTCTTCATGCACCCTATGAATATAAATATTAATACTACACTGCAAAACGAAATTGGTACTCCACCCAAATACAATAACAGCCGAACAGAGCATAAAACTCTTGCCCAATAAAATCGTTTAATTTTTTCTTTTTTAAATATTACCATGAGAGGTGAAGCTTTCTATCAGAGAGTGTGAGAGTTGACCCCAGCGGTACAAATCTGGGTGATAGATGCTCTCTTAATTCTTGGGATGTCTGGAGTTCGATTTTGTGTATCAAGAATTTCAGGGCGCCACGATGAAACAGACGGCCCGTTTACAACGCCTTGACCTTCCTGGGTAGTTTCAGCGCAACTTGATCGGCTCATTACGGTGTGTTGTCCATCCTTAGCATATGAGCACAAAAATATACACGAGCGCCTGATACATCCACACTGTCGAGCACGGCTCCATGCAGACTATTAAAGGGCTAGTAATCCGGACTGGCCCAGAGAATACGCAGTCCTGGGGGAAACAAGTGATTGTTTGATCAGTAATGTCAACTATTGCTCACAAGTGCCAACATTGCTCCATGATTGGAGGCGAAGCAAGCTGAGGGGTTCTCTGTCACTTGCCGGAACAACACACTAAACTTCCGCTTTGCTCATTGACCAATTTACCGGATGTGACGGATATTTACTTCCGTTTCCGAGAACTTTGAATTTGTGACTCCCAAAGCCGAAGAAATTCATTTCAATTCATTAATTGATTAACTGATTATATCCATGCAGTGAAATCTTACGACGAAGATTTTGACTTGATCAAATAAATACTTGAATATTTATTTATTCACTCGTATTTAGTGACAATTCTGAAACTACTGATAATGTATTTTGTATGTAGGCTATGCTGCATTATGGCTTGATATTTACGAAGTTTCCTCACCTTAAAATGTATTGTTCCAAGGACATTGTTAATGGACGTGTTGTGTGCAATAAACAGAAAAAAGAAGAAAAAGAAAATATGTCTTTGTAGTAAATAATATCCTTATTCTGAGAGTGAAACCTAGGATTTGTGTATTTCACAATGACTTTCTTTTACAAAAGATGATGAAAAATAAAAATGCAAATAAATCTTTTTAGCCATAATAAAATATTACATTTATTTAATCAATTTATTTAATTGATTAAATTAATTAATTTTATTACCCTACGTAAAAACATAATGTTCTTGCCAAACTGGTCGTACAAACGGTTCAATAATACAAGAAAAGTCTTATGTATTTCTGTATGATTACCAAAACTAATTTCCACCGAAATACACGAATGAATCATATCAGCATGTGTGCGAGGAGACGGATGCGGTGAAGGAGGAGAAGGGGGAGGATAATAAGGCGATCTGCGCAGTGTTGCCAACTTAGCGACTTTGTTGCTAGATTTAGCGACTTTTCAGACCCTATCAGCGACATTTTTCAAAAAAAAAAAAAAAAAAAAAAGCGACTAGCGACAAATCTAGCTTAGACTTTTTTTTGACAGACCTTATTTAGTCTCTGAGACCAGGCCCGGCTGCAGGATGAAATGACTGAGGGGGCATGTGAAATTGTTAAGGGGGCTTAACTTTATTAAACCATCAAAATGCTTTGATGGCTGTCATGTTCATCAGCTGTACTCTCAATCACACTTTCAGTGTTCTTTTTGTGGTCTGAAATACGCTGCATATACTTTCTTATGTCCATTTTTAATGATATTATTGATAATTCACATTTTAGCTGAAACTGAATTGCTGATAATATCACATGTTCAGATATTTGCTCGATGGACACCGAATGGCGCGGGGTTGGATAAAACCACGCCCCTTGCTTTAAATTTAAACAACTGTATTTTCCATGTGATTTAAAGCTGCGGTAGGGAACTTTTGACGCTCTAGCGGTTAATAAACAGAACTGCTTGCGTCTTGCGGAGGAACATCGTAGCCGGAACTACTTCTCTCTGTTGAAAGGTGTGTTCGACATCGGCTGCGGCTGGATGCAACCGATCGGCGAGAGTAGCCGCGTGCAGGTGGGGAGGAGCTGAAAACGGAGATATGAAGCCGGACACGTTGTGGCTCCCGTAGTTTGCTGCAATTACGTCAGTCATGGCAGATCACGTGGTGATTGCTTACTTGATCGCGTTTAATGTGTGTATAAGTGGTGTTTTGGAAGGGTCTTGAATGTTGTTAAGTTGAAGTTACAGCAAGTTGTTAGCAGCTTGCTAACCACATGCAGGTGAAGTATAAACACAGCAAAATAAACTAAAGAATATGAAGAAACCAAACAAATGGAGGAACATAATGTATTATGTATCATTTGTATAGGAGCATACATTTATGACCACATTAGATTGTATGCTTTTAAGATTAACATTTTAGTTCTTAAAAATGCTCATTTGAATAGGTTATGCTGCTGAATACTGTAAAAGGTCTGTATAAAAAAGAAAGTCATGCAAAATAAACACACACAAACTTTATATTAACAATAAAGTAAATACAGTAAAACAATATTTAATAAATATGATTTATAAGATGAAGACGACATAAAAACGTATTGAACTGTTTTAAAAGTCCATATGAGAATTTCTGAAACTGAAGCCGACTCGCAATAAACTTGAAACGCACGTCATCTGTGTCATCAGTGAATCCAGCCAATCGTGGATCAGTTGTGTCGTCATCAGAAACTGTGCAGCCGCTCTTCAGAAGCTGCGCTGGCTGAGTTCTCCGGCTACTCTCGAATCGCTCTTGTGGTACTTTGACGGCACACGTCACAGTCACGTGGCGTCAGCGCTGTATCAGGTCGGACAAAATTTCTAACCGGCATGCACTGCTTCAAGTCAGCCGACGATCGGTTTGCGCAAAACTGCATGAAGTCGAACAAGCCTATCATGACACACTTACGTCATGAATATGCTAATTAGTATATGACGTCATCTAGCGGCATTTAACGACTTTTCAGGCACGGTTTAGCTACTTTCCATTGAAAGAAGTTGGCAACACTGGATCTGCGGGCAGTTGATGTCGGAGTTATTGTAAGACACATTACATGCCATTCATTAATACAATACTGCTACGTGAATGGACTTAAGTTTTATGTTATTATTATTATTATTTTTAGATCATGAATGTGCAAACATATTTGGAACATCTGTGTGTATCCGGATCTCAGTATGGAAGGAACTGCAGAAGGTGCATAAAGACATTTCAGATTTGGAGACGAGTAAGAATGTGATCAGTACCAAAGTCCACGCCCTTGTGGTAAGTGTACACATTTATGCAGTATGATGTGTTATTCATCTTAAATTGCTCAACTATTTAAAGGTATAGTTTACTTAAAAATGAAAATTCTGTCATCATTTACTCACCCTCATGATGTTCCAAACTTGTTCAATGACTGCTCAATGATAAAATTATCATATTAAATGTTTTTGTCTGTAAATCGTGATCTAGGGTAGACTTGTTATGGCCAAAAACATTTCTCAGAGTGCTACAAAATGAAGTCTAAGTATAATTCAGTAAAATCATACACACATAGTTAGATAGTATGACTTCTAATCCTGGGGTTGTGGGTTCGAGTCCTAGGCTTGCAATACCATGACTTAGGTGCACTTGATCAAAGCACCGAATCTCCAATTGCTCCCTGGGCGCCGCAGCATAAATGGCTGCCCACTGCTCCGGGTGTGTGTTCACAGTGTGTGTGTGTTCACTTTGGATGGGTTAAATGCAGAGCACAAATTCTCAGTATGGGTCACCATACTTGGCTAAATCTCACGTCACTTTTAAAGTTGATTGGATAATCAAATTAACACTTTTGGTTAATTGGTTTTGGCCAATTCTTCCACAGAGTCTTCAAATCTTGAAGGTTCTCTGGGTCTCTTCTATGAACTCTGAAATGAATGCTATTTCATGCATACTGAGTTTTTTACATTATTAAAGAGTCGGATTCCCATGCTAAACATGGACAAAGTTTCAAAAATTAAGTTGTACGTTTGAAGGAGTATTTTTGTTCCAAAAATGCCTCTTCTGGTTTGTCACAAATTTCTGAAAGTTTTTTTTTTCGAGTATGAGTCTGTGTGACGTTAGATGGAGCGGAATTTACTTATATGGGTCTTAAGGGCACTTCTCCCGGAAGCGAGAGACCGAAATGTCACAAAAGAAGTGTGTTTTTGGTTGCCAGGGCAAGACAACCCTGCACAGATTACCAAAAAAAAAAAAACAGCATTAAGGGACCAGTGGATGGAGTTTATTTTTACAGAGCATCAACGGAGTTGTGCAAGTGTTTTTGTTTGTTCCCTGCATTTCGAAGATGCTTGTTTTACAAACAAGGCCCAGTTTGACGCCGGATTTGCATATTGTTTATTTCTTAAGGATAATGCAGTCCCAACGAAAAAGGGTCACGAACGTGTGTTGGAACTGCAGGCGGTGAGCAAGAAAAAAAAAAAAATAGACGACATAAAGTGGAACTTAGTCATTTTCCAAAACCACTAAGCAAATATACAGTTTCAATACATACCACATAGAGACGTCCTGCTGTAGTTTTGCTGCTGCTGCTCTTGTTAAATTTCAGCCTCTGGATCTGATTCTGGATCATAAATATACGGCTGAATCTGACTGTTAGCCATGGTTTGTTTTGGATGATGTTTTTTTCCCAGGCGGCAAGGAAGTCGACCGGAAGTTGAAGTCGGCCGGGTGCCGCCATCTTGTAGCAGAACTTCACTTGCGTAACATCCCTTTGACCTCCCATTCATTTTGGCGTCACTTTGACAGCGAATAACTTTACATCTGAGGTGTTTAAAGACTCCATTTGTCCATTATTTATTTCTAAAGACACAAGATAATGTATAAAGGGCTCCATTACCTTCTATGTTACATTATGGCCCCGTAGAAACAGTTTTTGTAAAAATAGGCTAACGATTGCGTCATAAACACGCGACTCTCTGTCGCATAACCATACAGACTGGAGGAGAAGCTCGCAGGGAATTAACTTAATATGGCGTACTGGCGTTACATTTGAAAATACTATGCAAAATAATTAATCAGAATACTTACTCCTGCTCACTCACGCCAAAGAACTCCACGCTCAAGCTCGCCGTCTCTGCAAGATTAACGATGGCAGTTTGCACGCACAGCTACTAGAAGATTTACATCTGTCAGACAGGTTGCTGACGTCGTCAAGCTTCGCTTGAGTCTGCACGTCAGAAACGGAAGTGCTCAAAATAGCTAAAAACGGGCTTCACTTGTCTCAATTGAGTTCCAATGGGCTCACTGTGTCCATTTCTTTTACTGTCTATGTTTTTTCCTTACGGTAATGTCACAGCTTCCAAACGCTCTCAACGCAAAAGCCTACTCGCGCTCGTGATTATTTAGCTCTGCCCACACGTCACGCCTCCAGGCGCTCATGTTTTTCCAGGAAAAAACGGTACAGACTATCTTTTCCTTATAAATATAACAAAACTAAAGACTTTTTGGAGTTATGAAGGATGCAGTACTACTCTATAGGTACTCAAGATTAACAGGATATTGAGTGAAAATGAGCATTTCACAGAATTGCTGCAGTAAATACTTTATTTGCCACGGGACATTAGAAAAGGAGCAAAAACAAAAATACAAAAAAATAATAATAATTAAATATAACTGACATTTACAGTTATAATACATTTTGAGCAACTTGACATTAGCAAATGTTAATATAGGAAACTGCAGATAAATGTGCATAATCAATTGCATGAATGTACAAAAGCAATCGCAACTTGGTTTTATGATGTGTATAAATTACTAGATGGTGTGGAGGTTGTACAAGTAGTTTTAAGAATTTCATTTCTGATTTGAGAAATGCTCCAAACTGACAATGCAGAAAAACTGCATATAAGCATATGGCATACTGTTCAATACAGTAGTTATATCAGAACTTTCCTCCAGAGTACACTTTTATATTGACAACATGACTAAGCGATTTGACTGTCTTGTCCGTAAACTATGACACAAGGACTTGTCATTCTGATAGCACTGACATGTTCATTGACACATGTTTATTTTTGAGAGATAAACTAAGGATTTTCAGCAAGAGACTGGCTTTTGCAGGTAATCCATGGTGTTTTGCTGTTTGTTCGAGTTGTTTTGAGAAATGCACTTACTGTTTTGCAAATCTCAAGGATGATTCGAGAAATGTACCAAAGCGACTGAGAAAAACTGTAGTGAGTATAACTAGGAATTCAATCCAGTCTCTTTCAATCAATATAGCACATAGTTTAATGTGTAAATTTGTACATTTGAAATGGATATATGGCATACATAAGCATATGGCATACTGTTCAATACAGTAACTGTCATCCAAAATGTTGCCATAGTTTATATCAGAACATCACTCCAGAGTACACTGTTATATTGACAGGAGGACTAAGCAATTTGACCGTCTTATCCATAAACTGTCAATGACTTGTCATTCTGATGGCACTGACATGTTCATTGACACAGATATTTAATTTTGAGAGATGAAATAAAGATTTTGAGCAAGAGATTGGCTTTTGAAGGGAGGCTGGGTGGCCCCCCCGAATCAGTTGTCAAAAACACTCTATTAGGCTGTGCAGAGCTTGGCCGTTGGCATCTTATCTGGATGCTTTAATCCTCTAAGTGCCCCTCCCTGAGAGAGTGTGTGCAGGTTGGCGCCGTGGCTTAGTTGGTTAAAGCTTGTGTAGTAAATAGGACATACTGAATTCAAATCCCAGCACTGTCTTTGCTGGTAATCAAACACCACCTTGGGTTGTATGGTTTTGCTTTGCGCAATCATGCAGTACAGAGGAGCGTCAGAGCAGCATGCGATTTCATTTGCCAACCACCCCTCAGCTGCTGCCGAACAATTCTGACCCAAGTCAACAATTCAGCAGGGCGCCGTGCTTAGCTGGTCAAAGCGCTTGTCTTGTAAACAGGAGATCCTGGGTTTGATTCCCAGCGGTGCCTTTTAACAGGTGGCTCTGCTCTGTGGGTTCTTTCTGGGAAAGGAAGCCCTTACAGATACTCCGCTTTTCCAACCACATACCAATTGCAGAGAGTCCCACATATCTTGTCCTTCCCACTCCCCAAATACCTGAACTCAATTCAACGCACTGGAACAGCCAGGAAAAAAAACTCCACATGTGGCTCTGTGGCGCAATGGATAGCGCATTGGACTTCTAGACTGCCAGATGAGGCCATTCAAAGGTTGTGGGTTCGAGTCCCACCAGAGTCGTTGCTTTTGGCTTTCTGTTAATGGCGCTTGGCCAACAAACACATATGCTCTCTGGCCACCCCTCCGGACTTATAAAACTCTAAATCTCACTTTCTTGGCAGGTGCATGCAAGTCGGCGCTGTGGCTTAGTTGGTTAAAGCGCCTGTCTAGTAAACAGGAGATCCTGGGTTCGAGTCCCAGCGGTGCCTTTGCTGGTGATCAAGTGACGCCTTGGGCTGTGAGGTTTTGCTCTCCGTAAAAAAGGGGGTGCAGAGGAGTGCCAGAGCAGCATGCAATTTAATTTGCGAACCACCCCTCAGATGCTGCCGAACAATACTGGCCAGAGTCATCTCAGCGATGCAGCATGGCTCAGCTGGTCAAAGAGCTTGCCTTGCAAACAGGTGATCCTTGGTTTAGGACTGCTGCAAGCCTGGAAGGAGCTACTGCACGTGGCGCAGAGTGTAGCGCATTGGGCTATTAGTCTCCGGTGTGAGGCCATTTAAAGTTTGTGGGTTTGAGTCAAAACAGATTGGTGACTTCTTGCCTTTCGTTTATCATTAAATTGCACGCTTATGCCCTCTGGCAACAGAAAGTTGTGAAAAATCTCATAAGCTGACCAGCACGTGGACCTTTGTCCTCACCGCTGGATGTTTTGATCAACTTACTCACCCTCGCAGAGCTGTAGGGCTCTGCTTGGCGCCGTGGCTTAGTTGGTTAAAGCGTCTGTCTCGTAAACAGGAGATCCTGGGTTCAAATCCCAGCGGTGCCTTTAGCGTCCCCTGTGTGCCTCAAGCATGTGCTTTTCTGAGATCGGACTGCAAACAGGGATAGCAAAGGCAGCAGGCGATTGCATTTCCAAACCAGATCCTGATAATGCTGACGCTCTTTTGAACAGGTCAACACTTGCTGACAGGCTCTGTGGTACAATAGATAGCAAACTGGACTTCTAGACGGCCAGATGAGGCCATTGCTGTGCAGAGCCTGGCCGTTGGCCTCTTATCTGGATGCTTTAATCCTCTAAGTGCCCCTCCCTGAGAGAGTGTGTGCAGGTTGGCGCCGTGGCTTAGTTGGTTAAAGCTTGTGTAGTAAATAGGACATACTGAATTCAAATCTCAGCACTGTCTTTGCTGGTTATCAAACACCACCTTGGGTTGTATGGTTTTGCTTTGCGCAATCATGCGGTACAGAGGAGCGTCAGAGCAACATGCGATTTCATTTGCCAACCACCCCTCAGCTGCTGCCGAACAATTCTGACCCAAGTCAACAACGCAGCAGGGCGCCGTGGCTTAGCTGGTCAAAGCGCTTGTCTTGTAAACAGGAGATCCTGGGTTCGATTCCCAGCGGTGCCTTTTAACAGGTGGCTCTGCTCTGTGGGTTCTTTCTGGGAAAGGAAGCCCTTACAGATACTCCGCGTTTCCAACCACATACCAATTGCAGAGAGGCCCACATATCTTGTCCTTCCCGCTCCCCAAATACCTGAACTCAATTCAACGCACTGGAAGAGCCAGGAAAAAAGAAAACTCCACATGGGCTCTGTGGCGCAATGGATAGCGCATTGGACTTCTAGACTGCCAGATGAGGCCATTCAAAGGTTGTGGGTTCGAGTCCCACCAGAGTCGTTGCTTTTGGCTTTCTGTTAATGGCGCTTGGCCAACAAACACATATGCTCTCTGGCCACCCCTCCGGACTTATAAAACTCTAGATCTCACTTTCTTGGCAGGTACATGCAAGTTGGCGCCGTGGCTTAGTTGGTTAAAGCGCCTGTCTAGTAAACAGGAGATCCTGGGTTCGAATCCCAGCGGTGCCTTTGCTGGTGATCAAGTGACGCCTTGGGCTGTGAGGTTTTGTTCTCCGTAAAAAAGGGGGTGCAGGTGTGAGGCCATTTAAAGTTTGTGGGTTTGAGTCAAAACAGATTGGTGACTTCTTGCCTTTCGTTTATCATTAAATTGCACGCTTATGCCCTCTGGCAACGGAAAGTTGTGAAAAATCTCATAAGCTGACCAGCACGTGGACCTTTGTCCTCACCGCTGGATGTTTTGATCAACTTACTCACCCTCCCAGAGCTGTAGGGCTCTGCTTGGCGCCGTGGCTTAGTTGGTTAAAGCGTCTGTCTCGTAAACAGGAGATCCTGGGTTCAAATCCCAGCGGTGCCTTTAGCGTCCCCTGTGTGCCTCAAGCATGTGCTTTTCTGAGATCGGACTGCAAACAGGGATAGCAAAGGCAGCAGGCGATTGCATTTCCAAACCAGATCCTGATAATGCTGACGCTCTTTTGAACAGGTCAACACTTGCTGACAGGCTCTGTGGTACAATAGATAGCAAACTGGACTTCTAGACGGCCAGATGAGGCCATTGCTGTGCAGAGCCTGGACGTTGGCCTCTTATCTGGATGCTTTAATCCTCTAAGTGCCCCTCCCTGAGAGAGTGTGTGCAGGTTGGCGCCGTGGCTTAGTTGGTTAAAGCTTGTGTAGTAAATAGGACATACTGAATTCAAATCTCAGCACTGTCTTTGCTGGTTATCAAACACCACCTTGGGTTGTATGGTTTTGCTTTGCGCAATCATGCGGTACAGAGGAGCGTCAGAGCAACATGCGATTTCATTTGCCAACCACCCCTCAGCTGCTGCCGAACAATTCTGACCCAAGTCAACAACGCAGCAGGGCGCCGTGGCTTAGCTGGTCAAAGCGCTTGTCTTGTAAACAGGAGATCCTGGGTTCGATTCCCAGCGGTGCCTTTTAACAGGTGGCTCTGCTCTGTGGGTTCTTTCTGGGAAAGGAAGCCCTTACAGATACTCCGCGTTTCCAACCACATACCAATTGCAGAGAGGCCCACATATCTTGTCCTTCCCGCTCCCCAAATACCTGAACTCAATTCAACGCACTGGAAGAGCCAGGAAAAAAAAAACTCCACACGTGGCTCTGTGGCGCAATGGATAGCGCATTGGACTTCTAGACTGCCAGACGAGGCCATTCAAAGGTTGTGGGTTCGAGTCCCACCAGAGTCGTTGCTTTTGGCTTTCTGTTAATGGCGCTTGGCCAACAAACACATATGCTCTCTGGCCACCCCTCCGGACTTATAAAACTCTAAATCTCACTTTCTTGGCAGGTACATGCAAGTTGGCGCCGTGGCTTAGTTGGTTAAAGCGCCTGTCTAGTAAACAGGAGATCCTGGGTTCGAATCCCAGCGGTGCCTTTGCTGGTGATCAAGTGACGCCTTGGGCTGTGAGGTTTTGCTCTCCGTAAAAAAGGGGGTGCAGAGGAGTGCCAGAGCAGCATGCAATTTAATTTGCGAACCACCCCTCAGATGCTGCCGAACAATACTGGCCAGAGTCATCTCAGCGATGCAGCATGGCTCAGCTGGTCAAAGAGCTTGCCTTGCAAACAGGTGATCCTTGGTTTAGGACTGCTGCAAGCCTGGAAGGAGCTGCTGCACGTGGCGCAGAGTGTAGCGCATTGGGCTATTAGTCTCCGGTGTGAGGCCATTTAAAGTTTGTGGGTTTGAGTCAAAACAGATTGGTGACTTCTTGCCTTTCGTTTATCATTAAATTGCACGCTTATGCCCTCTGGCAACGGAAAGTTGTGAAAAATCTCATAAGCTGACCAGCACGTGGACCTTTGTCCTCACCGCTGGATGTTTTGATCAACTTACTCACCCTCCCAGAGCTGTAGGGCTCTGCTTGGCGCCGTGGCTTAGTTGGTTAAAGCGTCTGTCTCGTAAACAGGAGATCCTGGGTTCAAATCCCAGCGGTGCCTTTAGCGTCCCCTGTGTGCCTCAAGCATGTGCTTTTCTGAGATCGGACTGCAAACAGGGATAGCAAAGGCAGCAGGCGATTGCATTTCCAAACCAGATCCTGATAATGCTGACGCTCTTTTGAACAGGTCAACACTTGCTGACAGGCTCTGTGGTACAATAGATAGCAAACTGGACTTCTAGACGGCCAGATGAGGCCATTGCTGTGCAGAGCCTGGCCGTTGGCCTCTTATCTGGATGCTTTAATCCTCTAAGTGCCCCTCCCTGAGAGAGTGTGTGCAGGTTGGCGCCGTGGCTTAGTTGGTTAAAGCTTGTGTAGTAAATAGGACATACTGAATTCAAATCTTAGCACTGTCTTTGCTGGTTATCAAACACCACCTTGGGTTGTATGGTTTTGCTTTGCGCAATCATGCGGTACAGAGGAGCGTCAGAGCAACATGCGATTTCATTTGCCAACCACCCCTCAGCTGCTGCCGAACAATTCTGACCCAAGTCAACAACGCAGCAGGGCGCCGTGGCTTAGCTGGTCAAAGCGCTTGTCTTGTAAACAGGAGATCCTGGGTTCGATTCCCAGCGGTGCCTTTTAACAGGTGGCTCTGCTCTGTGGGTTCTTTCTGGGAAAGGAAGCCCTTACAGATACTCCGCTTTTCCAACCACATACCAATTGCAGAGAGGCCCACATATCTTGTCCTTCCCGCTCCCCAAATACCTGAACTCAATTCAACGCACTGGAACAGCCAGGAAAAAAAAACTCCACACGTGGCTCTGTGGCGCAATGGATAGCGCATTGGACTTCTAGACTGCCAGATGAGGCCATTCAAAGGTTGTGGGTTCGAGTCCCACCAGAGTCGTTGCTTTTGGCTTTCTGTTAATGGCGCTTGGCCAACAAACACATATGCTCTCTGGCCACCCCTCCGGACTTATAAAACTCTAAATCTCACTTTCTTGGCAGGTACATGCAAGTTGGCGCCGTGGCTTAGTTAGTTAAAGCGCCTGTCTAGTAAACAGGAGATCCTGGGTTCGAATCCCAGCGGTGCCTTTGCTGGTGATCAAGTGACCACTTGGGCTGTGAGGTTTTGCTCTCCGTAAAAAAGGGGGTGCAGAGGAGTGCCAGAGCAGCATGCAATTTAATTTGCGAACCACCCCTCAGATGCTGCCGAACAATACTGGCCAGAGTCATCTCAGCGATGCAGCATGGCTCAGCTGGTCAAAGAGCTTGCCTTGCAAACAGGTGATCCTTGGTTTAGGACTGCTGCAAGCCTGGAAGGAGCTGCTGCACGTGGCGCAGAGTGTAGCGCATTGGGCTATTAGTCTCCGGTGTGAGGCCATTTAAAGTTTGTGGGTTTGAGTCAAAACAGATTGGTGACTTCTTGCCTTTCGTTTATCATTAAATTGCACGCTTATGCCCTCTGGCAACGGAAAGTTGTGAAAAATCTCATAAGCTGACCAGCACGTGGACCTTTGTCCTCACCGCTGGATGTTTTGATCAACTTACTCACCCTCCCAGAGCTGTAGGGCTCTGCTTGGCGCCGTGGCTTAGTTGGTTAAAGCGTCTGTCTCGTAAACGGGAGATCCTGGGTTCAAATCCCAGCGGTGCCTTTAGCGTCCCCTGTGTGCCTCAAGCATGTGCTTTTCTGAGATCGGACTGCAAACAGGGATAGCAAAGGCAGCAGGCGATTGCATTTCCAAACCAGATCCTGATAATGCTGACGCTCTTTTGAACAGGTCAACACTTGCTGACAGGCTCTGTGGGACAATAGATAGCAAATTGGACTTCTAGATGGCCAGATGAGGCCATTGCTGTGCAGAGCCTGACCGTTTGGCCTCTTATCTGGATGCTTTAATCCTCTAAGTGGCCTCTCCCTGAGAGAGTGTGTGCAGGTTGGCGCCGTGGCTTAGTTGGTTAAAGCTTGTGTAGTAAATAGGACATACTGAATTCAAATCTCAGCACTGTCTTTGCTGGTTATCAAACACCACCTTGGGGTTGTATGGTTTTGCTTTGCGCAATCATGCGGTACAGAGGAGCGTCAGAGCAACATGCGATTTCATTTGCCAACCACCCCTCAGCTGCTGCCGAACAATTCTGACCCAAGTCAACAACGCAGCAGGGCGCCGTGGCTTAGCTGGTCAAAGCGCTTGTCTTGTAAACAGGAGATCCTGGGTTCGATTCCCAGCGGTGCCTTTTAACAGGTGGCTCTGCTCTGTGGGTTCTTTCTGGGAAAGGAAGCCCTTACAGATACTCCGCTTTTCCAACCACATACCAATTGCAGAGAGGCCCACATATCTTGTCCTTCCCGCTCCCCAAATACCTGAACTCAATTCAACGCACTGGAAGAGCCAGGAAAAAAAAAACTCCACACGTGGCTCTGTGGCGCAATGGATAGCGCATTGGACTTCTACACTGCCAAATGAGGCCATTCAAAGGTTGTGGGTTCGAGTCCCACCAGAGTCGTTGCTTTTGGCTTTCTGTTAATGGCGCTTGGCCAACAAACACATATGCTCTCTGGCCACCCCTCCGGGACTTATAAAAACTCTAGATCTCACTTTCTTGGCAGGTACATGCAAGTTGGCGCCGTGGCTTAGTTGGTTAAAGCGCCTGTCTAGTAAACAGGAGATCCTGGGTTCGAATCCCAGCGGTGCCTTTGCTGGTGATTCAAGTGACGCCTTGGGCTGTGAGGTTTTGTTCTCCGTAAAAAAGGGGGTGCAGAGGAGTGCCCAGAGCAGCATGCAATTTAATTTGCGAACCACCCCTCAGATGCTGCCGAACAATACTGGCCAGAGTCATCTCAGCGATGCAGCATGGCTCAGCTGGTCAAAGAGCTTGCCTTGCAAACAGGTGATCCTTGGTTTAGGACTGCTGCAAGCCTGGAAGGAGCTGCTGCACGTGGCGCAGAGTGTAGCGCATTGGGCTATTAGTCTCCGGTGTGAGGCCATTTAAAGTTTGTGGGTTTGAGTCAAAACAGATTGGTGACTTCTTGCCTTTCGTTTATCATTAAATTGCACGCTTATGCCCTCTGGCAACAGAAAGTTGTGAAAAATCTCATAAGCTGACCAGCACGTGGACCTTTGTCCTCACCGCTGGATGTTTTGATCAACTTACTCACCCTCCCAGAGCTGTAGTGCTCTGCTTGGCACAGTGGCTTAGTTGGTTAAAGCGTCTGTCTCGTAAACAGGAGATCCTGGGTTCAAATCCCAGCGGTGCCTTTAGCGTCCCCTGTGTGCCTCAAGCATGTGCTTTTCTGAGATCGGGACTGCAAACAGGGATAGCAAAGGCAGCAGGCGATTGCATTTCCAAACCAGATCCTGATAATGCTGACGCTCTTTTGAACAGGTCAACACTTGCTGACAGGCTCTGTGGTACAATAGATAGCAAACTGGACTTCTAGACGGCCAGATGAGGCCATTGCTGTGCAGAGCCTGGACGTTGGCCTCTTATCTGGCATGCTTTAAATCCTCTAAGTTGCCCCTCCCCTGAGAGAGTGTGTGCAGGTTGGCGCCGTGGCTTAGTTGGTTAAAGCTTGTGTAGTAAATAGGACATACTGAATTCAAATCTCAGCACTGTCTTTGCTGGTTATCAAACACCACTTGGGTTGTATGGTTTTGCTTTGGCAATCATGCGGTACAGAGGAGCGTCAGAGCAACATGCGATTTCATTTGCCAACCACCCCTCAGCTGCTGCCGAACAATTCTGACCCAAGTCAACAACGCAGCAGGGTGCCGTGGCTTAGCTGTTCAAAGCGCTTGTCTTGTAAACAGGAGATCCTGGTTCGATTCCCAGCGGTGCCTTTTAACAGGTGGCTCTGCTCTGTGGGTTCTTTCTGGGAAAGGAAGCCCTTACAGATACTCCGCTTTTCCAACCACATACCAATTGCAGAGAGGCCCACATATCTTGTCCTTCCCGCTCCCAAATACCTGAACTCAATTCAACGCACTGGAACAGCCAGGAAAAAAAACTCCACACGTGGCTCTGTGGCGCAATGGATAGCGCATTGGACTTCTAGACTGCCAGATGAGGCCATTCAAAGGTTGTGGGTTCGAGTCCCACCAGAGTCGTTGCTTTTGGCTTTCTGTTAATGGCGCTTGGCCAACAAACACATATGCTCTCTGGCCACCCCTCCGGACTTATAAAAACTCTAAATCTCACTTTCTTGCAGGTACATGCAAGTTGGCGCCGTGGCTAGTTGGTTAAAGCGCCTGTCTAGTAAACAGGAGATCCTGGGTTCGATCCCAGCGTGCCTTTGCTGGTGATCAAGT